>NW_026111809.1:1007500-1067500 GCF_024679095.1 Eriocheir sinensis
TACCACCACCACCTCCACCACCACCCCCCCACCCCTCATCGCTACCACCACCACCACCCCACCCCTTATCGCTACCACCACCACCTTCACCACCACCACCCCACCCCTTATCGCTACCACCACCACCTTCACCACCACCACCCCACCCCTTATCGCTACCACCACCTCCACCACCACCACCCCACCCCTCATCGCTACCACCACCACCACCCCACCCCTTATCGCTACCACCACCACCTTCACCACCACCACCCCACCCCTTATCGCTACCACCACCACCCCACCCCTCATCGCTACCACCACCACCACCCCACCCATCAACGCTACCACCACCACCTTCACCACCACCACCCCACCCCTCATCGCTACCACCACCACCACCCCACCCCTTATCGCTACCACCACCATCACCCCACCCCTCCTCGCTACCACCACCACCACCCCACCCCTCATCGCTACCACCACCACCACCCCACCCATCATCGCTACCACCACCACCTTCACCACCACCACCCCACCCCTCATCGCTACCACCACCACCTTCACCACCACCACCCCACCCCTCATCGCTACCACCACCACCACCCCACCCCTCATCGCTACCACCACCACCACCCCACCCATCATCGCTACGACCACCACCTTCACCACCAACATCCCACCCCTCATTGCTACCACCACCACCACCCCACCCCTTATCGCTACCACCACCACCACCCCACCCCTTATCGCTACCACCACCACCACCCCACCCCTCATCGCTACTACCACCACCACCCACCCCTTATCGCTACCACCACCACCACCACCACCACCTCACCACCACCCCCACCACCACCACCACCCCACCCTCATCGCTACCACCACCACCACCACCCCACCCCACATCGCTACCACCACCACCACCCACCCTTTATCGCTACCACCACCACCACCCCACCCCTCATCGCTACCACCACCACCACACCCCCACCCCACCACCACCACCACCACCCCACCGATCATCGCTACCACCACCACCACCCCACCCCTTATCGCTACCACCACCACCACCCCACCCCTCCTCGCTACCACCACCACCACCACCCCACCCCTCATCGCTACCACCACCACCACCCCACCCCTTATCGCTACCACCACCACCACACCACCCCTTATCGCTACCACCACCATCACCCCACCCTCATCCACCACCACCATCACCCCACCCCTCATCGCTACCACCACCACCACCCCACCCCTCATCGCTACCACCACCACCACCCCACCCCTTATCACTACCACCACCACACCACCCCTTATCGCTACCACCACCAACACCCCACCCCAAATCGCTACCACCACCCTCATCGCTACCACCACCACCACACAACCCCTTATCGCGACCTACACCATCACCCCACCCCTTATCGCTACCACCACCATCACCCCACCCTTATCCCTTCTACCACCACCACCCCCCCCAGCATCGCTACCACCACCACCACCCCACCCCTCATCGCTACCACCACCACCACCACCCCTTATCGCTACCACCACCACCACCCCACCCCTTATCGCTACCACCACCATCACCCCACCTCATCACCACCACCACCCACCCCTATCGCTACCACCACCACCACCACCCCACCCCATCGCTACCACCACCACCACACCACCCCTTATCGCTACCACCACCACCACCCCAATTCTTACCACCACCACCACCACCCCTTATCGCTACCACCACCACCACCCCCACCCTACCACCACCACCACCACCCCACCCCTCATCGCTACCACCACCACCACCACCACCACCCCTTATCGCTACCACCACCACCACCACCACCACCACACCACCATCAAGAGAGAGGAGGAGAGAGATATAGAGAGAGAGAGAGAGAGAGAGAGAGAGAGAGAGAGAGAGAGAGAGAGAGAGAGAGAGAGAGAGAGAGAGGAACGGAATAGTCTGAGAGATCCGATCTATACCGAAACACAAAACGAAGCCCCGAAACACACGATCTATATAACACTTTCATTCTTCTAAAAAATACCCTAATTGAAGTGCATATCATTTAAAGGGAATGAAGACAGTGCTTTACTTACCCATCTATATAAATACCTACCTACCTGCCAATCAACTTACCTTCCTACCTACCTGTTCATCTACTTACCTTCCCACCCACCTATCTGTCAATCAACTACCTTTCTCACCTACCTGTCTATCTACTTACCTTCCTTCTTCCACCCACCTATCTGCCAATCAACTACCTGTCTACCCACCTATCTACCTACTCTGCAAATCAACCACTTACCTACATACCTACCCACCTACCCACGTCCCCTACCCACCCACCCCTCTCCAGCCCACTTTTACTCCATTCTTCCTCCTCTCCCCACTCACTTTCACATCACGCTTCCACCTATCTCCCCCCACCCCACCCCACCTCCTGTGTCTCAGTGCCAGAGAGTCTACGTGCAAGGTCACCTGTGCTCCCTTACCTGGTCACCTGTTTTCATTTATAAGGGAATTCTTTTTTTATTTATTGGTTTACTTTCCCACCAATATGACTCGTTAACAAGCTACCTGTGTGTTACCTGCATTCCTTAACAATTACCTGGTCATCTATGAATAAGTTGTTTTCCTACAGGGTATTTATTTTCCTTTCATATTAGTTCCTACGAAAATGCATCGCTTATCGTGGTGTGTCAAAAGGAATTGTTATTGTTTTTCTATTTTTATCGGGTTCTAATTACTTTAAGCTCACGTGAAGCTCCACAATACCTTTCCTTTATTTCTTCCATTATTACTATTATTGCCATTATTGTTATTATTACTCTTAACGGTAACCAATACGTGTACAGAACTGGTCCTCTATTCACTCATAACCCCCCCCCCCCCCCATGCACCCCACACCTCCACACTGAATTCCCATGCAAGGACTCCTCACACTTACACCCACAGGAATTCACCCCCGCAGTTTATTACACCCACATCACTGCACGAAAACACCCACACCAATACACCCACACAAGAAGAAACACACCCACGCTATTACATAATCCCACCCACATCTGAAACAAACATACCCACACGACAATATACCCACATAGAAAACAAGCACGCCCACACAAACAAGCAAACACACCAAAACAAGCACACCCACACTATTAGATAACAACACCCAATCCACTTTCTCAACCACATCAAAACAAACACACCCACATTAGAACATACCATACCAACACAAGCAGACCACACTATTCACCTCCACACCCACACCCACACCATACCAATATACACCCACACCCACACCCACACCCATCCACATCTATGAGTCTCCCTATAACAGCTAATCAAACTTGAGTGGCAACATGTCATGTATGTGTGTATGTATGTGTGTATGTATGTGTGTGTGTGAGTATCACAATAAGTTATCTCGATTTTTTATCTGGTTGTGTGTAAGTATATGAGTTATGTCTTTAGTGTGTGTGTGTGTGTGTGTGTGTGTGTGTGTGTGTGTGTGTGTGTGTGTGTGTGTGTGTGTGTGTGTTACGTCATTCTGGTCTCTGTGTACCGAGGTCGTAGAGGTGTTTGTACCGTGGCATCCCCTAATTAACAGGCTATACATATATACATTTTTGTGACTGTGTGGTATTATTTAATCTCATTGTCTAATAATAATGATAATGATGGTGAGAAGCGACGATACCCGACGATGTGTTAATATTGATGAGGTGTGTGTTTGTGTGTGTGTGTGTTCAGGAGGTGGCGAGGTGAGGTATAATTAATAACATCGAGGGAACAGGTGACTCATTATACCTGAATTACGAAATGAAGGTAATGATTAGTGTTGTTATTATTATTATTATTATTATTATTATTATTATTATTATTATTATTATTATTATTATTATTATTACTATTGTTATTATCATTCATTAGCAGAGAAAACAAATACATGTCCATCAAAATAAAGAAAACTACAGTTATCATTATTGCTTTTACTTTTATTATTATTATTATTATTATTATTATTATTATTATTATTATTATTATTATTATTATTATTATTATTATCATTATTATTATTATTATTATTATTATCATTATTTTTTTATTATCATTATGTAACTGAAACACATGACACAGCCTCACCTCCATCCTCCCCCCCTTACACCAATCACCTTCCTGGTCACCTGAGTGTACACCTGCGGAAGCCTTCACCTGTGCGCGCCCCGAGGCAGGCCACCCCCCACGCCCCGCCTGTGTGTGTACATTGTGTATCATATCGGTCTGTTTGTAAATTATTTGTACATAGAGGCGCGGACCCGATCAGTGTTTGTGTAATAACTTGTAAATAACTCAGAATAAAGTGAGACCATTTCGCATTTGTTTGTGTTGTTGTACCTTGAGTGTTTGTTTGTGTTTGTTTGTTTGTTTGTTTGTTTGTTTGTTTATGTGTGTATGAACAATAGAGAGAGAGAGAGAGAGAGAGAGAGAGAGAGAGAGAGAGAGAGAGAGAGAGACATTAATTACAGGTTAAAGACGAATGACTCACAACAGAAGAGGAGGGGAGAATACATAAATCTCTCTCTCTCTCTCTCTCTCTCTCTCTCTCTCTCTCTCTCTCTCTCTCTCTCTCTCTTGCTGTAAAAGTCAAATAATTACTAAGAGTTTGGGATCGATGGAGAGGAGGAGGAGGAGGAGGAGGATAACAAAAGTACAACCCCGAGAGAATGCAAAACACACACACACACACACACACACACACACACACACACACACACACACACACACACACACCCACACACACACACACACACACACCTCGGTTCTCCTCCATTGACACGTGTGAAGAATCTGCCACAAAAGATTCACTCCTGCTGGAATTATGTATATTTCACTCCTCCTCCTCCTCCTCCTCCTCCGTCAGTTCTTCGTCAGGTAAGTCGACAGGTGAGGTTTCAGGTGCATATATAAGAAAGGTAAAAGTGAGTGCCCCCGAAACACATTTTTCTCCACCTGGTTCATATAAATCTGTAGGCTTTTTTTTTTACAACAAAGGAGACAGCTCAAGGGCACAAAAAAAGGAAACAATAATAAAAAGCCTGCCACTGCTGCTCCCATTAGTGAAAGCATCCGGCAGCTTCGTTGGAGAGGAGCGGCCACATGTGTCTGAGAGTATATATGTGACTAAGCAATATCCTCTCCCTTCGTGGTAATTGGTGAAAGGAAGAAAAGAATGAAAGATTGAATGGAAGTAAGAGGAAAAGAAGGAAAGAGAGAGGGAAAGAATAGGAATATGAAAAGGATAGAAAGAATGACTGGAAGAATGCTGGAAAGAAAGATGGAAAGAACAGAAATAGGAAAGAAAGGACGAATGAAAGGATAGGAATAAGAAAAAAGAAAGAAACAGAGAGATAAAGTTTAGAAAATCGAAAGGGACGAAAGGAACGGAGAAGAAAGATGGAGAGAATGAAAATAGGAACAAAAAAACTAAAGCGGAAGAAGAAAAGAAAGAGAAAGAATGGAAATAGGAAAGAAAGGACTTGAAGAAAGACTTGGAGCAGGAGAGATGAATAAAAAGAAAGTGGAAACAGAGAAGAAAGGACGGAGAGAAAAAAATGTAAGCAAGAAAGATTAAAAGAATGAAACTAGGAGAGAAAAGACACCAAGGAAGAACGGAAGAAAGAAAAGTAAAAGAAGGAAACAAAGAATAGAAGTAAGAAAGAAGAAAATAAAGGATAGCAAGTATGAAAGAATGAATGAAAAAAGGAGACAAAGATAAACTTGAAGAATACTTATAAAAACGGATAATTATACACACAAATCGATTGTTAATTGGTCAGCAAGAAGTTAAGATTATTTAGTGCTTCATCCTGTACTATATTTACGGCGGTAACTTCCATAAATACTCCTTTATTAGAGAGTTCGTGAAGTTTATGTGTGATCCAATACCAGACTTAAAATACCACATCGTTGTTTTACCTTTGAGCTGCCTGCAAAAAAAATCAGTACCCTCTCTCTCTCTCTCTCTCTCTCTCTCTCTCTCTCTCTCTCTCTCTCTCTCTCTCTCTCTCTCTTAAGATCTAGCAACAACGGCCTACTCATTCAAGCGAAGCGATGCAATACAGACGAAAGTAGGAATTTCTTCTCCAACCGAGTCATACGCTGCTGGAACAACCTCCCTGCTGAAGTAGTAACCGCGGAAACCATCAACTTCGAAAATCGCATCGACCGTTACTTCGTGGCAATAGAAGTTAAATAAACGTACGCAGCGAGGAGCTTTACTCTGTTCTGCGGGCACCAGGTGACTGTCAGGCAGATCATGGCACTAAAGCAGGCAACTTTGCAATGAGTTAACAGGCTTCCTCTTGCCTGTCTTCCCATGATTCAATGTTTCCTTCTCCTCCTCCTCCTCCTCCTCCTCTTCCTCTTCTTACTCCTCCTCCTCCTCCTCCTCCTCCTCCTTCACCTTTCCTGTCCTTCATCTTCCACCTTTGATTAGATAGTTAGTGTAGCTTGTCACAAACAGCCTCGTAAGGGCCATCAGGTCTGCTGTTGTTTGTTCTTCCCTTGTGTTGCTTTGTGTTCCTCCTCGTCCCCAATCCCTTCTCCCATAATCAAAATACCTCAAAACCTCACCCTTTCTGCACCCCCTTCCCTCATCTCTACAACTTCCCTCCTCCTCTTACCTCCCCAACCTTCCCCCCCTCCCCAAGCCCTTATCTTCACTTCCTCTCCCTCTCCGTCACCTCCCCCCCACCACTACACTTATTACTTCTGCCTCATTTTATCCAGGAAGTAGTAATAAGAGAATTGATATTGGCACAACTAATCTATTAATTCAGGCGGGCGTGTGAGCGGCATTAGCGGAGGGAGGGTTGGCGGTGGCGGTAGAGGTTTTAGTAGTAGTAGTAGTAGTAGTAGTAGTAGTAGAAGTAGTAGAAGTAGTAATAGTAGTAGTAGTAGTAGTAAATTTTGTTGTTCTCTTTGGTTCCGAATTTTGTTATAGTTCCAGCATAATAATGATAATGATGATAATAATAATAGTAATAATAAGAAGAGAAACAACAACAACAACTACAACAACAACAAAAACAACAGCAACCCAAGCACACCACCTTCCCCCCCAAACCTTTGACGTCACACACACACACACACACACACACACACACACACAAACCCCCCCCACCCTACCCCCACACACCACCCTCACCCTTACACGCCCACTCCACTACACTGCCCCCCCACCCCCGTGAAAGCCTGGTGATTGATGGAACGCGGGCCACCACAAGCGGTTGATACAGCGGCCCACTCCATAAAGTTTATTGATTGGCCATTTGACGAGCATCGCGGCAGCTAATTGGTCATTAATCATTGGCGCCTGCTCCTGAACGGCCTGAGTGCCTATTGGTTAGCCAGGCGCCGTGACGTGATGGCAGACACACGCGGCTCCTCGCTCCTCCGATGGTCGACACACGCGGGTTCCCTGTCAGCGCTAATATGTTAATGGAGTTCATGTCATGGCTGTTACGGGTACTACTACTACTACTACTACTGCTACTGCTACTACTAATAATAATAATCATAATAATAATAATAATAATAATAATAATAATAATAATAATAATAATAATAATAATAATACCACTGCTGCTGCTACTACTTCTACTACTACTACTACTACTACTACTACTACTACCACTACTGCTACTACTACAACTACTATTACTACTGCTATATTCCTTTTACTACAGCTTCTGCTATTACTATTCTCATGTTACTACTTCTGACGTTAATGATTGAGCTACTACTACTATTATTACTATAAATATTACTATTATCAATACTCTCTCTCTCTCTCTCTCTCTCTCTCTCTCTCTCTCTCTCTCTCTCTCTCTCTCTCTCTCTCTCTCTCTCTCTCTCTCTCTGGTGCGGATTCTGTTTAGTATTTGCGGATTTTGACATCAGTTCCACTACAGCTAAGGGAGGGCGGGGGGGAGAGGGAGGGAGGGAGGGAGGGAAAGGGAGCGAGGGAGGGAGGGTGGGAAAGCTAAGGAGGAAAGATAACATCGGGGACAGATGGGAGGGAGAGGAGGAGGGAGAGAGAGATGGAGGAAGAAGTGATAAGCATCCAATGAGAGAGAGAGAGAGAGAGAGAGAGAGAGAGAGAGACTGATAGACAAAGAATTTTATATATCGAAAACGTGAAAGAAGAAAAAATACTATGAAAATTAAGGGAAAAAAAAAGAAAAAAGTAAAGAAAACGGAAGAGAACAAGGAAAATAATTGAAAGCAGAGCATGGAGAGAGAGAGAGAGAGAGAGAGAGAGAGAGAGAGAGAGAGAGAGAGAGAGAGAGAGAGAGAGAGAGAGAGAGAGAGAGAGAGAGAGAGAGAAACCAGAAAAGGAAGAAGAGCAGAAATAATGAAAATGAGGGAGAGAGAGAGAGGGAGAGGAGAGAGAGAGGGAGAGAGGGGGGAGGGTCTGCTCTCTCCAATATAACAGGATGAAGTGAAGGCTTCTACTTAAGGTAATGTAGTGCTTGAGCGATGGGAGAGAGAGAGAGAGAGAGAGAGAGAGAGAGAGAGAGAGAGAGAGAGAGAGAGAGAGAGAGAGAGAGAGAGGGGGGTCGTGAGGTAAATGGAAGAATAATATGAGCAAGAAGAAAAGATGAGAGAGAGAGAGAGAGAGAGAGAGAGAGAGAGAGAGAGAGAGAGAGAGAGAGAGAGAGAGAGAGAGAGAGAGAGAGAGAGAGAGAGAGAGAGAGAGAGAGAGAGAGAGAGAGAGAGAGAGAGAGGAAAACAGGAGGGAGTGAAGAGGGAGGGAAACCTAACTTCATTACATCCTCCTCCTACTTTACCCTCCTCCTCCTCCTCCTCCTCGATGTTCACTTGTCCAGAAAGCGCATCCGAGTCTCCTGCTGTCCTGTAACCTCAATTATTCAAAGATGGCGGCCCTTGTTACTACTCCCAGCCCCCATTTCCCCACCACCCCTCTCTTACCTGCCTCATTATCTGCCTAATTACAGGTAGACAATTAGTATGAATTTTGCAGGCCAGGCGAAGACCTCTGTGGGTGGAGAAGTGGAGGGAGGGAGGAGGGAAGGCGGAAGGGAGGGAGAGGTGGAGAGGAGAAACGATGGTGGGAGGAAAAGAAGGAAAGAAAAGATGGAAGAAAGAAAAGATGGAAGGAGGAAAGAAATACATGTTTGTGTGGATTTTCTCTCTCTCTCTCTCTCTCTCATTTATCTTTCTTCTCTTTTCCTCTTCCTTTTATTATCCTTCCATTTCCTTCATATTCCCCGTTCTCTCTCTCTCTCTCTCTCTCTCTCTCTCTCTCTCTCTCTCTCTCTCTCTCTCTCTCTCTCTCTCTCTCTCTCTCTCTCTCTCTCTCTCTCTCAGGTACATCTCATTAAGGAATCCATTGTCACCTACCTGCCGATACCTGTGTGAGTGTGTGTGTGTGTGTGTGTGTGTGTGTGAGTGTGTGCGTGTGTGTGTGTGTGTGACCATTACGTAAAGTCGTTTATGCCTAAAAAAAAGGACACCACTGCATTAACACCACTTCGATAATACAGCACTTGGGCAATAATGTAACTACTACTACTACTACTACTACTACTACTTCTACTACTAATACTACAATGATGATGATGATGATGACAATAATAACAATCTTCCAACACTATCATCACCACCACCAACATCACAATATCACCACCACCCTTATCTCCTCACCACTCCACATCACAAGCATCACCACCATCAACATCACCACACCAACGTCATCATCACCATCCTCACCTCCTCACCACACCACATCACATCACCACAGGAGCACCACACCAACCTCATCACCATTCCATCACCACCCTCTCCACCCCCCCAACATCACCACACATCACCATACGGCCCCCACACCACATCCTTCTCTCGTAATAGTTTTAAAATCATCAATTACTATCAGCCCTCCTTCTCTCCCCCTCCCTCTCTCCCTTCCTCCCTCTCTTCATCTCCCTTCCTCTCCCTCCGTTCCGTCACGCTTCCCTCACTTGCCTCCTCTCTCCCTCTCTCCCTCCCATTCCGTTCCTCCCCTCTTCCTCATCTCTTCCATCTATTACTCTTCTCTCATCCTCCTCCTTCTCATTTTTCTCCCTTTTCACTACTTCTTCCATTCATCCATTCCTTCTTTTACTCTCCTTCCCTTTCTCTTCCTTTATTTCCTCTTTTTTTTCCCCTTCCCTCTTCCTTCTTCTACTCCCCTTCCTTTTTTTCTGTTCTTTCTCGCCCGTCTACTCCCCTTCCTCTTTTTCCTTACCTTTTCTCTTCTTCCTTCGCTTTTCCTTCACTCTGTTTACTCTTTCTTGCCACTTCTCTCTTTCCTTCTCCTCTCTCTATCTTCTACTCATCATCTTTCTCTTCTCCCTAACTTTCGTATTTTTCCCTCTTCTTCTCTTCCCTCTTCTCCTATACCATTTCACTTATTTCTCTTCCTTCTCTCTCCCTCCCTGCCCTCTCCTCCCCGTCCCTCCATCCCTCACTATGTCCCTTCTTCACCCCTCCTCTGTCCCCCTCCGCTCTCTCCTCTCGGCCCTACCCACCCCATCCTTCTCCCCTCCCTCCTCCCTCCACTCCACAAGGGCCGGGCAGCGATCACTTACCACACAAAGCCGGGCCAATTGTCACTCGTCCCTCGCCGTCTCCGGTACAATGCAGAAAATTGTACCATTCACCGCGAGGGCCAATAAACTTGTTACAACCCCCCGCCGCCCCCCCCGCCGCCACCACCCCCACCACTACCACTACCACTACCGCTACTACTACTACCGCTACTGCTACTAATAATAAACTGTTGATGATGAATTTTACAGAGGTTACTATGTTTTTGTTTCCCCTTCCAATTTTCTTTCGTTCCTCCTCCTCCTTCTTTCTAAACTGTTTTGCTTCCTTGTTTATCTTCCTAATCCTCGTCCTTGTCTCTTCTTATTCTCTGTTCTCCTTTCGTTCCTGTTTCCTTTTCTTCTTCCTCCTCTTCCTTATCCGGCTGTTTCTATTTTCTTTTTCTTCATTCTTATTCTCCTCTTTTTATTTGCCAACTGTTATAAAGATGTGGTTTCTTTTAATACTGCTTTCACAAACTCCTTCATATTTTTTATCCTCCTCCTCCTCCTCCTCCTCCTCCTCCACCTCGTTTCTAATCTTTTAATTCCTCGTGAGTCTTTTGCTTTCATTGTTTCATTTTACTTTCGTTACGTTTATCTCATTATTATCTTACCGGGAGAGAGAGAGAGAGAGAGAGAGAGAGAGAGAGAGAGAGAATTAAATAGAGAGTACCTGATCACCCCTTCCGTTACCCTCCCCCCGCCCCCCACCATCACCATTCACAACTCCAGATGGCGAGAGAGAGAGAGAGAGAGAGAGAGAGAGAGAGAGACAATAATATTCCCATCACCAAATTCAATTACACGTGACTCGGGCAATCATTCTTCCGTCTATTCACGAACAATAGACGCCTGAATCCATTGTCGACGCGATAACCTGCCGCTGGAACATACGTGCAGCGTGTCCTTACTGTCCCTATTGTTTGTCCGCGAGGAGGAGGAGGAGGAGGAGGAGGAGGAGGTGATGGTGGTGATGGCAAAAAAAAAAAAAAGGCGAATACTGAAGAGGAGAATATAGGTTGGGTGTAAGGCGGTAGGGAGGAAAACATATGAAAAGAATGAGGATTGCATAGGTGAGGAAAATACGAAAGAAGGATAAAAGGAAGAGTCGTCGAATACTGTAAGGCGATAGGGAGGAAACCATATGAAGAGAATGAGGATTGCATAGGTGAGGAAAATACGAATGAGGAGAATACTGGACAAGAAAATATAGGTGGAATGACGAGCGCTTAGGAGGAGGAGGAGGAGGACGAGGAGGAGGAGGAGGAGGAGGTGATGGTGGTGATGGCGAGGAAAAATAAAAAAGACGAATACTGAAAAGGAGAATATAGGTTGAGTGTAAGGCGTTAGGGAGGAAAACATGAAAAGAATGAGGATTGCATAGGTGAGGAAAATACGAATGAAGGATAAAAGGAAGAGGCGAGTACTGGAGAAGAAAATAAAGGTGGAATAAGGAGCGCTTAAGAAGAAAATAAATGAAAAGAGTTACTAATGGAGAGACGAGGAAGATACGAAAGGAAAATAGGAAAAGGCGAATATTGAAGAGGAAAATAGTGGTGGAAAGTAAAGAGTTTTGGAGGAAAATAAGTGAAAGTTTAGTATTACATGTGCAAGAAGAATACGGAAATGGAAAAAAGGAAAAGGGGAATTACTGAAGAGGAAAATAAAGCAGAGGAGTGGGGACTAACGCCTTACTTTCCTGCCGGAGTAAAATAAAACAATAAGAGGAAAATAACGAAAGAAGAAAATGAAAGAAAAAATAATTATAAGAGGATGGAGAAGAGAAAAAGGCGGATGAGGAAGAGGAAGAGTAAAACAAAACAATAACAACAGAGAAAAATAAATAAAGAAAAAAAGAAGAAAAAGAGAGAAAGAAAAAAATTAAAAGAGGATGGAGAAGAGGAAAAGGAGGATGAGGAAGAGGAGGAGGAGGAGGAGGAGTAAAGCACAACAATAACAGAAAAAAATAAGAAAAAGAAGAAAATTAAAGAAAATCAAAAGAGGATGGGGAAGAGGAAAAGGAGGATGAGAAAGAGGAAGAGGAGGAGGAGGAGGAGGAGTAAAACAAAACAATAACAGAAAAAAAAAAAGAAAGAAAAAAAAAATTACAAGAGAATGGGGAAGAGGAAAAGGCGGATGAGGAAGAGAAGAGGAGGAAGAGGAGGAAGAGGAGGAGGAAGAGGAAGAGCAACGACAACAATAATTTTTCTCGTCTCGCCTCATAAACATTTACAACCGATGCATTCTCATTCAGCTAATTTTCCTTTTCAATTCCAATCGTTGAATTGAGATACACAGGGGAGAGCGAGGGGGAGAGGGAGAGAGAAGGGGAGGGAGAGGGGGAGAGAGAGGAGTCAGGAGGGGAGATACATTAGGGAGGAGAGAGGGAGGAAGAGGAGTCAGGAGGGGAGACGGAAGGGAGGGAGGGAGGGAGAGACGGAGAGGGGAAGGAAGGGAGGAAAGTGCAACAGTGGAACGGAGGGAGAAGAAAAGTAAACTGTAAACGAGGGAGAGATGGAGGGAGGGAGGAAATGAAGAGGAAGAAAGAGAGGAGGAAAGGAGGGAATGAGAATGAAGGAAATAAAGCAAGGAAGAGAGGGAGGGAGGAATGGAGGAAAGGAAAGAGAAAAAAACAGATGGAAGGAAATAGGAAATAGAAGAGAAATGAAGAAAAAAAAGGAAAACTGAGAAGGGTAGAAAAAGGAGAGGGGAGAAAAGGAGGGAAGAAAGGGAGGGAAGAAGGAAGAGGGGAAGAAAGAGAGGAGGAAAGGAGGGAAGGAGAATGAAGGAAATAAAGAAAGGAAGAAAGGGAGGGAGGAACGGAGGAAAGGAAAGAGAGAAAAAAACATAGATGCAAGGAAATAGGAAATAAAAGAGAAATGAAGAAAAAAAAGGAAAACAGAGAAGGGCAGAAAAAGGAGAGGGGAGAAAAGGAGGGAAGAAAGGGAGGGAGGAAGGAAGTAAAGGAAAGAGAAAAAACACAGATGGAAGGAAATAGGAAACAGAAGAGAAATGAAGAAAAAATAGGAAAACAGAGAAGGGAAGAAAAAGGAGAGGGGAGAAAAGGACGGAGGAAGGAAGAGGGGAAGAATTGAGGGATGCATGATGGGTTTGAGCGGGGGTGAGGGGTGATGAGGGGGGGTGAGAGGGGGGTGAGGGGTGAATAGGGGGGAGAGGGGGGTGAGGGGAGGGGTAGCAGCTGTGGGCTCTCCGCCTCATTCAGACTAAATGGTGAGGAACCGCCCGTGTTACGCCCCCTGACCATTAAATCTACACCCCTCACCCCCCTCACACCCCCTGACACCCCTCACCCCTTAACACCCCTGACACCCCTCACCCTCACCCCCTCACCCCTCCTGACACCCTCACCTCTCCTCACCCCTCTTGATACCCCTCACCCTCATCCCCTCACCCCCCTCATCCCCCCCGGACACCCCTCACCCCCCCTCACCCCTCCTGACACCACTCATCCTCATCCCCTCACCCCTCACCCCCCTGACACCCCTTACCTTCACCCCCCTCACCCCTCACCCCTCCCCCTCACCTCACTCATTTCTTCGCTCCATCATCAACACAATCTCCCTCATCACTTTCTCACTCACTCACTCACTCTTCTCCCTCATTCACTTACCTCCCTTTACCTCCACCCCCACCCACCCACCCCTGCACCAGCCCCTGATTACTTCTCTCCATTCCTCCATCATCACACTTTCCCTCTCTCTCCTACATCTCGTTTCCTCTCTTTCCTCCTCCCTTTTCCTCTCTCTCCCTCTCTCTCTCTCTCTCTCCCTCGCTTCCTCCCTTATCTCTCTACTGACATACTTTCACCCTTACCTTCCCTCTCTCCTTTATTTATTCGTTTATTTGCCCTCCCTTCCTCCCTCCCTCTCTCCCTTGCCTCTTAATCTCCTCCCTCAACATACTCTATACTGTTTATTCCTCATCTCTCTCTCTCTCTCTCTCTCTCTCTCTCTCTCTCTCTCTCTCTCTCTCTCTCTCTCTCCGCCAAGAATTTACTACTTCATTAATTTTATCCTTATCAACGAGAAATCAATGTAGTGCTTCTCTCTCTCTCTCTCTCTCTCTCTCTCTCTCTCTCTCTCTCTCTCTCTCTCTCTCTCTCTCTCTCTCTATCTCTCTCTCTCTCTCTCTCTCTCTCTCTCTCTCTCTCTCTCTCTTCTTTTATATTTTTCTTTCCCCTTCAAACACCTTTCATCAATACACACACAAACACACACACACACACACACACACACACACACACACATACTGTTTATATACTTGGGTATACTCGATATTAATCAGAAGATGGAGAAGGAGAGGAGGAGGACGAGAAGGAGGAAAGAAGAAGAACGAGGAAAATGGTAGAAGGAAAAGTTATAGCAAGAAAAAACACTAACAAGAATCTCTCTCTCTCTCTCTCTCTCTCTCTCTCTCTCTCTCTCTCTCTCTCTCTCTCTCTCTCTCTCTCTCTCTCTCTCTCTCTCTCTCTCTCTCTCTCTCTCTCTCTCTCTCTCTCTCTCTCTCTCTCTCTCTCTCTCTCTCTCTCTCTCTCCTCCTCCTCCTCCTCCTCCTCCTTGTCCTTGTCCTCTTCCTCTTCCTCCTCCTCCTCCTCCTCCTCCTCCTCCTCACCCATTTTAAACCTCCTCTGTGAATCTCAACTCATCTCCCATCAGAACAACTCATCTCTGACCTCCTCCTCCTCCTCCTCCTCCTCCTCCTCCTCCTCCTCCTCCTCCACCTCCTCCTAAGACACGAGGGTTAATCCAGGATGCTGCGTCCCTTCCTTAATCAGAGCGAGACTAAAACCGGGTTGAATTAAGTATGTTTCTCCTTCCCTCCTTCATTCCTTCCTATCTTCCTTCTCTTCCTCTTGCTCCTCCTTCCCCTCCCCCTCCTCCTTCTCCTCCTCCTCCTTTGGCTCTGGATAACGTCTTGCCGTGAATTATGAGTGTTTTCCTCCTCCTCCTCCTCCTCCTACCCCGTTTCCTCCTCCTCCTCCTCTCGTTCTTTTCTTCCTTTTTCTACCATTACTTTTTCCCTTTTCCCTTTTCTCAACCATGGCCTTTTTGTCTCTCCTCTTCCGTAACCCTTTCATCCCTTACCTAACTTCCTTTCCACCCTTTTCTAACATCCTTTTCTCTCCCTTTTCTACCTTCCTTTCTCTCTCTCTCTTCCTACCATTCTTTCTCTCCCTTTCATTCCTTTCTTTTCATTTTATCCTTTTAATATTCTCTACCTAGTTCTGCGTCTCCTCCCCTCTTCGTTTTAGTTTCTTCCTCTCATTTATCCCACCCTTGCCTTCCTCCTCCCTTCTGCTTACATGACACCCATTGTTTTCATTTCTCTACCTCCCTTTAGTTCAGAGTATTACTGTTTTCACTTTTTTTCTTTTTATCTCTTTCATTCTCATTTATCGCCTTTCCTATCTCTGTTACTTTTTCGTTATTTCCGCTTTTCACTTCTTTTTCTTCATTTTCTTTTCAAGTCGGCATTTCTTCGCTTTTTTGTAAGTTCTGTTTTTTCCCCTTTTCAATTTCGTTTTTCTTCCCTTTCATCCAATTCCCATTTTTCACCTTCTTTTGACATCATCGACTTTATTTTCCTCTTGTCTTCCTACAGCATTACCATCACCATAGTCTCCTCCTCTTTTACCATTATCACCATCATCACCATCTTCTCTACTTTCATCATTATCATCATCAAAACCACCATCTTTTTTTTACTTCTATCAACAACATCATCAGCATTATCTTCGTCTTCCTCTCCCTTCTTATTCCTTTGTTTCATCTCCTCACTTCTTATCATTTTTCTTCACTTTCTTTTCAGTTCATTTTTCCCATTCTCTTCCAATTCTTTATCTTCTTACAAATTGCTTTTCCTTGCCTTTTCTTTTCAATTTCGTTTCCTTTCCTCTCTCATCTATCGTAATTTCTTCTTTTTCTTTTCTTTTCAATCGCGCTTCCTTCTTTTTTCAATATATTTTTTCATCATTCGCCCTTCCTTTCATCTCTTTCATTTTCACTCCTCCAGAACCCATAAACTTCCCCTTCCCTCCCTTTCATTCCATTTTCTCCCTTTCCTGTCTTCCTTTCGTTCCCTTCCCTACTTGCCTTTCCCACCCTTTACTGTCCTTTCGCTCCCTTTTCAACCTCCCTTTTCTCATCCCTAACTTAACTTCCTTTCCACCCCTTTCTAACATCCCTTTATCTCCCTTTTTCTACCTTCTTTTCTCTCTCTCTTCCTACCATTCCTTCTCTCCCTTTCATTCTACCTTCCTTTCTCTCTCTCTTCCTACCATTCTTTCTTTCCTTTTGATTCTACCTTTATTTCTCTCTCTCTACCATTCTTTCTCTCCCTTTCATTCTACCTTCCTTTCTCTCTCTCTTCCTACCATTCTATCTCTCACTTTCATTCTATCTTCCTTTCTCTCTCTCTCTTCCTACCATTCTTTCTCTCCTTTCATACCTTTCTTTTCTAATCTATCTTTGCCCCTCTTCTCTCTCCTTTCCCGTCACCCTTTCCTCCCTCCCCTCCTTCCCTAACCTCCTCCCTCCTCTTCCATAACCCTTTTCTGCTCTTAACTCAATTCGTTCCTCTTAACCCTAGTAGAAAGGGTTAAACCTCCTCCTCCTCCTCCTCCTCCTCCTCCTCCTCCTCCTCCTCCTGGGAAATGACACCTTAACAAGAACACCTTTACCTCTCATCACCTTCACCTTAATTGTTAATGGCCGCCTCCTTAACCCTTCTTTCCTCTCCCTCCTCCTACCTACCTGTCTCCCTTACCTGTCTCTCCTACCTGTGCGCTCTCTCTCTCTCTCTCTCTCTCTCTCTCTCTCTCTCTCTCTCTCTCTCTCTCTCTCTCTCTCTCTCTCTCTCTCTCTCTCTCTCTCTCTCTCTCTCTCTCTCTCTCTCTCTTATTTTTTTCTTAGTTTTCATTTTCTTTTCTTTTCTTGTCTTTCTTTAACTGTTTTTCTCTTTCGACTCTCTCTCTCTCTCTCTCTCTCTCTCTCTCTCTCTCTCTCTCTCTCTCTCCCTCTCTCCTCCCCTTGATAAATAATCCATCACAACAACTAATTACCTGCCTGGTGTTAATTGGCGTTTAATTACCTGTGTCTCCATTATGAGCCGCAGGTGAGCGTTCGCGGCCACGGCTTTTATTTAGCGCCGCTGTGATTTTTTTACCGTCATTTTTGTTGGTATTAGTGTTATTATTAGTGTTATTATTATCATTACTATTGTTATTATTATTATTTAGTTTCTTTATTCTTTTTATTCTTTTTAAGGGGAAGCTTGAAGGATAACTAAAGGATACTGACTTTTATATATGTTCTAAATTTTCTTGGTTTGATCTCTCTCTCTCTCTCTCTCTCTCTCTCTCTCTCTCTCTCTCTCTCTCTCTCTCTCTCTCTCTCTCTCTCTCTCTCTCTCTCTCTCTCTCTCTCTCTCTCTCTCTCTCTCTCTCTCTCACACACACACACACACACACACACACACACACAAACACACAGTAAACCATTACACACCAGTTGTAGCCTCCTCCTCCTCCTCCTCCTCCCACTCAATACGCATCTTCCCCAAAGAGAGTTGGAGATGAGAGTGGAGGAAAAAGAAAAGGAGGAAGAATATGAGAACAATACCAACGTAGTACGAAACGGAGGAAAGAATGGAAGGAGGAGGAGGAGGAGGAGGAGGAGGAGGAGGAGGATCAAAACATTCTATTTCTTTCCCTAACTTCCTCTCCACATTCAGCCTCTCCTTTTCCATTCTCCTCACCTTTCCTCCTTTTTCTCTTCTTCTTTCCTTCCTTATATTTTCCTCTTTTCTTCCTACAGCATCACCATCACCTTAATCTCTTCCTCCATCATCACCATCATCACCATCTTCTCTACTTCCATCATTATCATCATCACCACCACCATCTTTACTATTATCATCATCATCATCACTATCTTCGTTTTCCTCTCCCTTCTTATTCCTTTGTTTTATCTCCTCACTTAACATTTTCTGCAGCTTCCTTCTCCTCTTTCTTCTAATTCTCTTTCTCTAGTTTTTCTATTTCTTCTCTCCCTCTCCTCAATCTTCTCCTCCCCTCTTCACTTTTCCATTTCCTCCTCTTCCTTTTCTTCCTCCTCTTCTTCCTTCTCCTATTTTCAATCGCTACTTCCTTCTACCACTTCATCAACACTTTTCTTCAACCTTCTCCTTACCTCTCCACGTTTATTTTTCCTCCTTTTTCTCCTCCTTTTCTTCCTCCTCCTCCTCCTCTTCCTGCTCCTCCTTTTCTTCCTCTTCCTCCTCCTCCTCCTCCACCTTTGCCACTATCTGTATCAGCTACAAGACCACCTTTCCTTCAAATTTCTCCTCCTCCTCCTCCTCCTCCTCCTCCTCCTCCTCCAGCTCCTCCTCCTCCTCCTCCTCCTCCTCCAGGGTCCGTCTCCGAGAAACCAATTATCCCCAGCAGAATAATTATGAACAGCTGATGAATTTTGCATCCGAGGCGCGAGGCAGCTTCCCGCGCCGAGCACCTCTCAGAATTATCCATCAAGGCTCCTTCACCTCTCACCCCGCCCCCCTCACACCCCCCTGACCTCCCACCACCCCTTGACTCCCTCCCTCACCACATGCTCCATAAGATAGATCCCTCCTCTCTACTTAATCTCCCCCTGGATGCTTTACTGGGGGGGGGGGGGGTATTAGGAATGGTTAGAGTTTAGATTTGTGTATCATCCTTCACCCCTATCACCTCCCTCCCTTCTCCCCTTCCCCAGAACCACACACACACACACACACACTCTTCACACCTCACCCCTATCACCTCCCTCCCTTCTCCCCTTCCCCAAAACCACACACACACACACACACACACACACACTCTTCACATCTCACCCCTATCACCTCCCTCCTTCCCCTTCCCCAGAATCCCCCACACACACACACAACCTTCACACCCACTGGAGACTTTACTGGGAGGGAAAGGATTAGCATGGGTGTACTTGGAGTGGGATGAGTTCAGGTTTGTCTCTCCCTTCACCCTCAGTACTATCCAACCCCCTTCCCCTTTTACACAGAACCAACACACACACCTTCCAACACCCCTTTGAGGCTTCCCTAGGGGGGTTTCCAGGCACCCTGGACACTGAAGACCAATAGAGTTCACCGATATAGTAGTGGATGAGTGGAACAGGCTCAGCAGTCATAATTTGAGTGCCAACACGATAGACACATTAAAAGAAAAGGTTAAATTCATGGATAGTGAGGTTGGGTGGGTTTGGGTTTGAGCTGCCTTGTATAAGCCTACCATCTTCTTGCAGACTCCTTGTGTTCTTATGTCCATACAAGTTGAGTTTCTGCACCTCCTTCAGTCCCCCCTTTACACCCCCACCTACATCTCCCTCCCACGTGCACCTCCACCTAACCCCCCTTCCTCCACAAACACCCTTGGTAAACTGTAGTAGTGGAGATGAGAGTACTGGCGTGGGGTATATAGAGAAACTGGAGAACGGGAAAAGGGTATATGGGGAATTAAGGCACTGGGGATGGGTACTGAAACAGGTGTCTTGAGGTATTCTGGCTATGAAGAGAAACTGGGGTAATGGGAAATGATATAGGGGGAATTATTGAGACACTGGGGATGGGTATAGAGACTGGGGTAGTAGGAAGGGGTGTGTAGTAAATTATTGAGGTAGTAAGAACGGGTATGTATGTAGAAACTGGGGTGCTGGAAAATGGTGTATAGGGATTTTGAGGCACTGGGGATGGGTATAGAGACTTAGGTAATAGGAAGGGGTGTAGTAAGTTATTGAGGTACTAGGAACGGGTATGTATGTAGAAACTGGGGTACTGGAATAGCGTGTAAGGGATTTTGAGGCACTAGGGATGGGCAGTGACTGGGGTACTGGGAAAGGGAAAAAATAAAATGGGGGTACTGGGAATGGATATGGACAGAAACTGGGATACTGGAATAGGGTGTAAGGGATTTTTAGGCACTGGGAATGGGTTTTGACTGGGGTACTGGAAAGGGTAAAAATGAAATTAGGGTACTGGGAGTGGATATGGACACAAACTAGGATACTGAAAAAGGATGTAAGGGATATTGAGGCACTGGGGATGGGTAGTGACTGGGGTACTGGAAAGGGTAAAAATGAAATTGGGGTACTGGGAATGGATATGTGCAAACTGGAGTACTGGGGAGAATCAAGGGGTGGTTTAAAGGGTACTGGGAAAGGGAAGCAGGAAAAAATACCAGGGTTGCAGAAGAAATTGGAGCACTGAAACTGGGGTGTTGAAATCCTACTCCAGGGGTGAGGGGGGATAGGCCCTGGGGTGTACTGGGGTTGTACTTGGGTCATACTGGGGATCTATAAGTGTGTCTGAAGCTGTCTGGGGAAGCTACGATACCTTTTAACAGCAAGGAGTTGGGCATGTGAAAGGGAACACCTGGGGAAGGGGCGGGGATGGGAAGCTGTACTGGGGTGTATGGGGTGCTGGAGTTACACTGGGGTTACACTGGGGGTCTATAGAAGTATGTCTGGAGCGGTCTGGGGGAAGCTATGATACCCTTTAATAGCAAGGAGTTGGGTAAGTGAAGGGGAATACCTGGGGATGGGGTGGGGATGGGAAGCTGTATTGGGGTGTATGAGAGTGCTGGGGTTACACTGGGGTTACACTGGGGGTTATAAGTGTGTCTGGAGCCGCCTGGGGGAAGTTATGATACCCTTTAATAATGGGGAGTCGGGTCTGTGTGTGTCTGGGGATGGCTGGGGATGGTGCAGGAGGTGGAGGGGAGGTCTGAGTGTGTCTGGGGAGGGGCTGGGAGGAGGGGAAGGAGTGCCGGTGTATCGGGGTTGAGGATGCCCCGCGCGGCTCCTTCAGTGCGAGGGATAAAATATTCAGGCCAGTAATTAAGCTTAGTTTGGCCAGGAAGAAAAGGATGCTGCGCCGGCGGAATTACAGGAGAGGAGGGAGGGAAGGGGAAGGAGGCAAGAGAGCAACTGGAAGAGGGAGGGGTGGAAGGAGGGAGCAACTGGGGGAGGGCAGAATGGAAGGGAGGGATAGAGGGGAGGAAGGAAGGAGCAAGAAAGGACAGGAAGGGGGAAGGGACGGGGAGGAAGAAGTGAGAGAGCAAAGGGTGAAGGGGGGCAGGAAGGAAGGGAGGGAAAGAGGGGGGGAAAGGAAAGCAAAGGGAGAGAGCAGGGAGGGAGGAGGGAGGGGTGTAAAGGAGGATAACGGGAGGGAGGGTGGAAACAAACGAAGAGGAAGAGGTGTAAAGGAAGGAAGATGGGAAGGAAGAAGGAAGGAATGGAAGGAGGATAGAAGGAAAGCAACATGAGGAAGGAAATTCTGAACCCTGGTGTCTTTTTGTTTTCCTTCCACTCTCCCTCCCTCCTTCCCTCCCTCTCTCCCTCCCTCTCTCTTTTCTGCTTACGCCGTGACCCTAATATTAAACAGCGCCTCGCCCGCTCACCTGTTTTACCTGTTTTGCTTCTTAACAGATTAAACGCGTGTGTTCGAGCCCCCAGGTGTGCGGCGCGCCAGGTGAGTACGTTGGGTATTCGTTCCTCGCTTTCCCTGGACACCTTTAAAAGCACACCTGTCTTAGTCTAGTATTGTTCTCTTAAGGTGTGAAATATGCCAGGTAAGGCTTCAGGTGTGTTTGTGTTGGTTGGGGTACACTCTCCTGAGGTACACTTTGTTTTGACACCTTTAAAAGAACACCTGTCTTAGTCTGGTATTGTTTTCTCAAGGTGTGAAATGTCAGGTAAGGCTTCGGGTGTGTTTGTGTTGGCTGGGGTACACTTTGCAGGGGTACACTTTGCTGAGGTACACTTTGTTTTGAAACCTTTAAAAGCACACCTGTTTCCGTCTGGTACTGTTCTCTTATGGTGTGAAATATGTGTCAGGTAGCGCTTCAGGTGTGTTTGTGTTGTGTGAGTTTGTATTATGTATGAGCTATTGGGGTACACTTTGTTTTGACACCTTTGAGAGCACACATGGCCCTGTATAGTAATGTGGTCTTAGCGTGGGAAATATATGTCGGGTAGTGCTGCAGGTGTGTTTGTATTATGCATGTATTAATAAGGTACATTTTCTTTGGACACCCTTAAAAGCACCTCTGTCCTCGTCTAATAATGTGCTCTTAGCGTGGGAAATATTTATCAGGTGTCGTATTTGAAACTCCTTACTGGCCTATCCTATCCTCTTTAAGGGAGAACAGCAAGCTACTTATATACATTTGTTTCGCTTCCTTTCGCTTTCACTTTCGCTTTCCTTTCGCTTTCCATCAGTTCCTTTGGTGTGAAAATAAAAAGGGTAAACCTATTCCTGCAGTATTCTCGTTCTCTTTTACATATGACACGTTTTAAGTTACATTCTACAAGTCATCGTCGTTAATGATAGCACAGGTACACTTTCATTAGTCTCCGATCAAGCGACAGGTAAAGCCTTCGACACCAGGTGGCTTGCAAAATGGCGGCGTGGGTCCAGGTGGGAGAAACATGCAGGTAACGAAGGAAATGGCCGATTACCTGTGATTACCTGTCGGATAATTAATGGATGAGGTAAGGCGGATATCCAGCAAGAGTCAATCAGTCAGTCAGTCAATCAGTCAGTCAGGCGTGCATGCAACAACCCGGCGTGCTAAGTTAATCATTCACGGCGCCATCCATGAGTTAGATTATAATTATTCTTCAAGTTGTTATCAGTTTGTCCTGCCGGAGCCAACGTGCATTAACCCGCCATTGGAAGTCTCTGTCTGTCTGTTCAGTGATCCGCCGCGCCTGCAATCAGTTCGTCAGGAAGGCAGGCGGTGTTGCGTCGCGTCATTAATAATTTAGTGTTGTTTGTTAGTTGGTGTTTCTGTTTGTTTCTATGTTTTGTTGATTGGTTTCGCTACTAATTGATCGACTACCAGATTAACTTTTTTTTTTTACAGGAGAGGAAGTATCTCAAGGATATAAAAAAAAGTGAAGAAAAAAAGCCCGCTAAGTGATGCCCCTAAAAAAGACGAATAAAGAGTGACTGGTTAAATTAGTTGACTGAATTACTGATAGATTGACATTGATTAATTGACTGATCGATGTATTAACAGATTGATTAACTGACTGACTACCTGCTCGCTTGCTTGCCTGCTTGACTGACTGATTGACTGACTGATAGATTGATTCACCTATTCAGCCTATCATGCATTTTATCGTTCATTAATTCAGACATAGACAGTCAGTTGTTCAATCAGTCATCTTTGTACATTTCTAATAGTCAAATCATTGCATCAGTTAGCAATATAGTCTAGTTAAGTCAGTCAGCTATAAATTAAAAAAACATTTCATCGGTCGATCAGTCAAATGGAAAGATAATATACTGACAAAAAACAGTCAGTCAGTTACTCAGACAAACGCGTATTCAATCAATTTCATTACTTAACATATTTTCGTCGTTAGGTCAGTCAGGTAATAATCAAAGCATTTAATCAGTCAGTCACTCAAATAGACAGATAATTAACTGATAAACATAACCAGTCTGTCAGTCAGCCACAGACAAACGCATATTCAATCAATTTCATTACTTGACATATTTTCGTCGTTAGTTCAGTCAGGGAATAATCAGGGCATTTCATTAGTCAGTCAATCAAATAGACGGATAAACATAACCAGTCTGTCAGTCAGCCACAGACAAACGCGTATTCAATCAATTTCATTACTTGACATATTTTCGTCGTTAGGTCAGTCAGGTAATAATCAGAGCATTTCATTAGTCAGTCAATCAAATAGACGGATAATTAACTGATAAATAACCAGTCAGTCAGTCAGCCACAGACAAACGCGTATTCAATTAGTCGCCGTGGCACCGAGCCCATCAGTCAGTCAGTCATCACAAGATCGAGTCATCGCCGCGACTTTTAAGACATTTCCTCCTCGTCTCATCTCCCATTTTCTCTTCCCTTTTTCTCGTCCCGTTGAGTTGTCACAGAGAATAATAGAATCGAATTAGCGGCTATGACACAGGCTTTCCCTCCCTCCTTTCTTCCTCTCTCCCTCCATCCCTCCATCTCGTATTCCTTCCCTCCCTCCCTTGTTTCTTTGTACCTCCTTGCCTCCACCCTCTACATTTTGTTTCTCATTCCTTCTTTATTTCTATTTTTTTCCTTCTTTGAGCCTTTTCCATTTTTGCCCTTCCTCGCTCACTCTTGTTTTTCTTTCTTTATTTTTAATTTTCTGTCTTACTTTATTTCTTTCTTCCATCTCTTTACTTTCTTCCCTCCATCCCTCCCTATCTCCTTCCATCCCTATCTATCCTTTCCCTCTTCCTTCCTCCCTTCCTCCCTTCAACCCTCCATTTTTCTGTTCACCTATTTGTCTGTTTGTCTGTCTGCCTATCTGTCTGTCTGTCTGTCTATCTACCAGTTGCCCTCTACCTCCTCCTCCTATCTGTTCATCTATTCGTCTGTCAGTGTCTGTCTGTCTGTCTATCCATCACCTGTCTCCATCCACCTCTTCGTTCACCTATCCGTCTGTCTGTCTGTCTAATTATCACCATCTGTCTTCCTCCACTTCTCCATTTACCTTTCTGTCTGTCCCTGTCTGTCTGTCTGTCTATATACCTGTCACCCCCGTCTCCCTTCCACATCTCCGTTTGTCTGTCTGTCTGCGTCTGTGTCCGTCACCCTATGCTTCCTTCCACCTGTCTGTCTGTCTGTTTGTCTGTCTGTAACCTCTTCCCTCCGTTCACCTGCCCGTTTGTCTGCTTATTTGTGTATGTATGTATGTCTGTCTCATCTGTCTGTCTGTCTGTCTGTCTGTAACCTCTTCCCTACGTCCATCTGCCCGTTTGTCTGGTTATTTGTGTATGTATGTATGTCTGATATGTCTCTTTGTCTGTCTGTCTGTCTGTGGGTCTATCTGTCTACCTCTCACCTCCTCCCCCCCTCCCTCCCTCCCTCCGTGCCTTAGTGAAGCGCATCGGAAGCAAAGGACACACAAAAAAAGGCTTCATGAATACCCTTCGCCGCGTGCAATCAATAATGTCGGGGCCGGAACATTGTCTCTCAGATCCCCCCATTGATGTCAACATTCCAAATTGATGCACGAGGATTACCTGGCACTGGTACGATAATTGGCCCAGGTAGCCTTGCGTTTACCTGTCCCCAAATGTCAGCTGGGGATGTTAAATGAGGCTTGAACAGGTGCGTGGGGAAGGACGTGCTATACCACCTGGGGAAGCCAAGGGTCGTTTTTTGTGGGTTGTGTGTCGGCAGGTGAGTCTTATGGGTGGGTGGTACAGGTGTTGCGGTGGTCCTCAGGTGTGGTAATTGGTCAGGTGTTAATTAAATATGCCGAGGTGGTCTTGAGAATTATTTATAGGAGTCACGCTGTTCTGAGCTCTTATTTTTTTACTTTCACTCTTTATGTCTGTGTCTGTTTATCTATGTGTCTATCTCTCTATCTATCTGTCTATCTATCTATCTGTCTTTTTTTTTTACAACAAAGGAGACAGTTCAAGGGCGTAAAACATAAAAAAGAAAACAATAATGAATAAAAAAGCCCGCTACTTACTGCTCCTGCTTTACCTATCTATCTATCTATCTATCCATCTCTATAAACATTAGAATAAGAACATAAGTAGGTACGACATGAGGAACGAGAAGAAAAAGATGAAGACGAGGAAGAGAAGGGCAAAGGGGAGAAAGGCGAGGAGGGAAGACAAGTAAGAAGACAAGGAGGAAGATAATGATGAATAGGAATAAATCGAGGAGGAAGAAGACAAGAAGACAGGACGGAGAGTGGAGGAATAAGACGAGGAGGTGAGAGAAGGAAAGGAGGAGGAAGAGTCGCAGCAGCAGAAGGAACAAGAGGAGAAGAGGAGAAAAGAAGGCAAGAGGAGGAAAAGGGCGAGAAGGAAGAAGGACCAAGACGAGGAGAAGGAAGAGGAGGAGGATCAGGAAGAAATGAGCAGCAGTAGAAGGAACAAGAGGAGAAGAGGAGAAAAGAAGGAAGGAGGAGGAAAAGGGCGAGAAGGAAGAAGGACCAAAAAGAGGAGAAGGAAGAAAAGCAGCAGGATCAGAAGGGATAAGACGAGAAGAGGAGAAAAGAAGGCAGGAGGAGGAAAAGGGCGAGAAGGAAGATGGACCAAGACGAGGAGAAGGAAGAGGAGGAGGATCAGGAAGATAAGGAGCAGCATTAGAAGGAACAAGACGAGAAGAGGAGAAAAGAAGGGAAGAGGAGGAAAAGGGCGAGAAGGAAGAAGGACAAACACGAGGAGAAGGAAGAGGAGGAGGATCAGGAAGATAAGGAGCAGCATTAGAAGGAACAAGACGAGAAGAGGAGAAAAGAAGGCAGAAGGAGGAAAAGGGCGAGAAGGAAGATGGACCAAGAGGAGGAGAAGGAAGAGGAGGAGGATCAGGAAGAAAAGGAGCAGCAGTAGAAGGAACAAAACGAGAAGAGGAGAAAAGGAGGCAAGAGGAGGAAAAGAGCGAGAAGGAAGATGGACCAAGACGAGGAGAAGGAAGAGGAGGAGGGTCGGGAAGACAAGGAGCAGCATTAAGGGGCTATTCCACTGGGCATATTTTCCGTGGATCTTCAGTCAAACCACGATTTCCGCTAGCGTGGTTTTCAATTGTTTGTTGTTATTGCTGCTGATGAAGATGATGGGTAATACCGTCGTCCTTCAGTGAAATCTACCGTAGCTTTGGAAGATCGTGGACACGTCAGAAAACCACCCAAATATGAGAACCACGCCAGCGGAAATCGTGGTTTGACTGAAGATCCACGGAAAATTTGCCCAGTGTAATAGCCCCTTTAGAAGGAACACATAACGGCAGGAGTACGGAGCAAGGAGCCGGGACACTCACACCGAACCTACCTGCACTAATGTCTTAAGGCGACCCTCGGATATTTGCACGGGGTAGAGAAGGACAAAGGAAAAGGTCAATGCCAGTAAAGGACTCCCCCCTCCCTCCCCTTCCCCTTGCATCCTCTTCCTGCAACAAAAGGTCAACAGGAAACAAACAAACAGACACAAATATACCTTTTTATGGAAGCTAAGCGCATATTCTTGTAGGTCAGAGGGAAAGCAATGTGAAGAAACTATAGCTATCAGACGGGTTACAAGCTCTAATATGTTAGTTTCACAGTTCCATGTTCTTTTAATACCCAAACCTAACAAGCTCTCCCTAATGTTCAGGGTTTTTTTCCTCGGCATCTGATATTAAAACGATTTGCTGTGTAGTCCCTTCCAAATTTGTTAACTAAGCTCACCCTGACAGTCAGGCTTTCTTCTTCCTTTATACTAAGAAGACTTGCGGTATGGATTCCTCAAATTTGTTAGCTTCTATATAAACACCAAACACTAGACAAGAAATATACGTTGACGATCAGAGAGAATAGAAGAAGGAACAACAAAACGAGGGAAAAGAAGATAGAGAAAGAAGAAAGAAGCGGAGAAGCAAGACGAGGGGAAGGAAAAAGGCTTCGATGGACTATGGAACTGTTACTTTCCCATTTTCTACCATTTTTCTCACTCCGTCCGTTTTCCATCCCCTCTACACCTTCCTCCTCAATACCTGCCTCTTCCCTATACTGCAGCCTAACAAAACCCTGAGGTGATCCATGTTCTCTTACTTAAATAGACCAATGAAGAACTGTATCGTGCTTCCCGGCGTCTGTTTGTATTATTAAGCAAAGGGAAGGAGGATGATGAGCCTGATTCATTTCTTGCATGATCTGGTTGTCGCTAGTGAGGTTCATTTTGTGGTTTGCTTAATTCAATGAGGTATAAGAAGAAGAGGAGGAGGAGGAGGAGGAGGAGGAGGAGGAGGAGGAGGAGGAGTCGATAGCACTAAGAAAACAAATTTAAGTTAATAGATCAATCAATATGCCCTTTATTCTCTCTCTCTCTCTCTCTCTCTCTCTCTCTCTCTCTCTCTCTCTCTCTCTCAACACTCCACCACACTCGCCTCACTGTCTCACTCTCCTCCACTCCATCTCTCTCCTTCTCCCTCCATCAAACACCTCCTCTCTCCTATCCATCAAGCTTTACCTCCCTCCCTCCCTTCCTCCCTCCCTTCCCTCCTTCCTCCCTTCTTCTCTCACTTCCCTCTCTTTTACCATCCCTCTTTCTTCAGTTTCCTCCACCCCCCTTCTTCTCTATCTCCTCTCCCCTCCCTCCTTTCTCTCTCTCTCTCTCTCTCTCTCTCTCTCTCTCTCTCTCTCTCTCTCTCTCTCTCTCTCTCTCTCTCTCTCTCTCTCTCTCTCTCTCACGCCTCTCCACCTTTCCTCCTTCAATTTCCTCCCTTTCCCCTTTCCCTTATTTCCTTCCCTCCCTCTATACCTTTCCTTCTCCTCTCTTTGGCTCCTTGTTTACTTCTCTCTCCATTCTTCCTTCTTCTCTCCCTCTCCATCTTTACTTCTCTCCCTCTCTCTCTTACTCCTTTACCTTCTCCTCTCTCCTTCATTTCCCTCTCCACCTCTCCTTCTCTCCTTCGCTTACCCCACCCCCATTCCCTTCTTCATTTCACTCCCTCAATCCCACCTTCCCTTCTTCACTTCCCTCCCTCCCACCTTCTTTTCTCTCCCTCCCTTCCTCCCTCCCTCCTTCTCTCCCTTTCCTCCTAATCCCACGGGACCTCCACGCCGCCGTCCGGATAATATTTACACTTACATGTCACTTTCTTCACTAGGGGCTCAAGAGGAGGAGGAGGAGGAGGAGGAGGAGGAGGAGGAGGAGGAGGAGGAGCGATGAGTGCGTACGTGAAGGAAAGGAAGAATGCGAACACAACACTACCACGCTGAGGAGGAGGAGGAGGAGGAGGAGGAGGAGGAGGTGGAAGAAGAAGACGTAAGCTGAAGGAAAAAAATAGGAGTAATAAAAAGAAACAATGAAGAGGAGGAATACGAAAAGAAGGAAGACGTGGAGGAAGATGAAGAGGAGGAGGAGGAGGAGGAAAAGAGGAGAATGAAAGTGCCAAATATAGTTTCGCATGAAGGAAAGAAGGAATGAGGGAGGAAAAGAAGGTAAGAAAGAAGATATGGTAAAAAAGAAGATAGGATAAGAAAGAAAATAGGGTAAGAAAGAATATAGGGTAAAAAAAAAGATAGGTAAGAAAGACGATAGGGAAGAAAGGGGAAAATAGACACAAGGGAAGGAGGAGGAGAAAGAATGAAGATAGAAAAGAAAGAAAAAGAAGGAGAAAAGGAGGAAGAGTGGGAAGCAGGAAGAGAGGAAAAGAGACAATTAGCAAAAGGAAGGAAGGAGTGAAGGAGGGAAAGGAGAGGGGAAAGAGAAAGCAAGAGGAATAGAAGGGAGGAGAGAAATGGAAACACGAATAAAAGGAGAAGAGAAAGAAAGGATACAGAAGGGAAGGAGAAAAGGAGGAAGGAAAATGGTGAGAACGAAGAAACGTTGAAAGGAAGGAAAAAGAATAGAGAAGAGAAGGAAAAGGAGAGAAGCGGAAATAGTAAAAAAATGCAAAAACGGACAAAAAATATTAAAATTGAAGTGAAAAAAAGAGGAAGAAGAGAAGATAAAGATAAAAAGAAGGAGAAATGAAGAAGAAAAGAAGAAGAAGAAGAAGAAGAAGAAGAAGAAGAAGAAGAAGAAGAAAAAAAGAAAAAAAGAAAAGGAAAAAGAAGAAGAATATAAAAAAAGAAACTGAAGAAGAGGAAGAATTCGACGAACACACACACAGCCTCCTCCTTCAAAGCCCTGCTCCCTCCCTCCCTTCCTCCTTCCTCCACTCCCCCCTCCCCCCCTCGCTCCCTCCCACTGTTTGTTGTGGTAGGGGGGACTCGCCTAAACCAGCGAGGTGGTCCGAGGTCTTCCCCTGAAGGGCCACGCAGCCTCAGGAGGGAAGAGGAGGAGGAGGAGGAGGAGGAGGAGGAGGGGGAAGGAGGAGGTGTAATGGTATCGTCAACACTGGTGTAAAAAATATCCTTAAGAGCTTTTTAATAACGTGTGTGTGTGTGTGTGTGTGTGTGTGTGTGTGTGTGTGTGTGTGTGTGTGTGTGTAAGAGGGAAAGATAATGATGATGGTGAGGAAGATGTAATATTCTCGGAGGAGGAAACATGAAAACATTGAAACATGGACGAGCAGGCAAGAGGAAACCTGTCGGCTCATTGGGAGGCTGCCTGCTTTCAGTGATTTAGTCAGTTCGTCAGCCACAAGTGACCTGCGGAAAGATCAACGCACCTCCGCGCGTACTCGTGGATGCATTTGTTTCAATCGCGACGTGGCAAAGTGACGGATCCTCCCTCCGGCACATTAACTTCAAGGAAAATTCAGTGACGGATCCTCCCTCCGGCACATTAACTTCAAGGAAAATTGTGTGACGGATCCTCTCTCCGGCACATTAACTTCAAGGAAAATTCAGTGACGGATCCTCCCTCCGGCACATTAAAGGAAAAAAACAACCATCAAACACAGGCTGAACATTTCCCAGGCGCTGCTCCAGACCTGTACACGAGAAGGGAAACAGCAGAAAGCCTTACACGATATCTTTACTTTACTTACTTTCTTAAACTGATGTATAAATGATATAATCTGACCGTTTTTAGCAGAGAGAGAGAGAGAGAGAGAGAGAGAGAGAGAGAGAGAGAGAGAGAGAGAGAGAGAGAGAGAGAGAGAGAGAGAGAGAGAGAGAGAGAGAGAAGGGGGGGAAGGAGGAGGAAGAGGAGATGAGGGTAGTATTGATGATGATGGTAGTGGTCGCGATAAAATAAATAGGAGGAGGAGGAGGAGGAGGAGGAGGAGATGGTAACGGTAGAGGTGGTAATGGCTCTGTAATCAGTTATCTCCGTGGCGTGAGGAGAGGTGGAGATAGAGGAGGAGGAAGTCGAAGAGGAGGAGGAGGAGGAGGAGGAGGAGGAGAAAGGGAAGATAAAAAAGGAGGTGAGGGAAGTTGCGATGATGATGGTGGTCTTGGTGGTGATTCTAGTGGTAAGAGAGGAGGAGGAGGAGGAGAAGGAGGAGGAGGAGGAGGAGGAGGAGGAGGAGGAGGAGGAGGAGGAGGAGGAGACGCTCAAAGTGCCTCCCTGACATCTTCCGAAGACCTGTCCGGCACCTCTTGACCTTGGCACCACAATACTCTCTCTCTCTCTCTCTCTCTCTCTCTCTCTCTCTCTCTCTCTCTCTCTCTCTCTCTCTCTCTCTCTCTCTCTCTCTCTCTCTCTCTCTCTCTCTCTCTCGTTATCCATAATCCTAAATATACCCTTAATTAGCCTTACCCCAACCACCCTCGTCCTCCTCCTCCTCTTTCATCTTCCCTTTCTCCTCTCCTTCATCATCTTTCCTTTCACTTTCCTCCTCCTACATCACAACCCACACCACCCAGGAAGAAGGAGAGGAGGAGGAGGAGGAGGAGGAGGAGGAGGGAACAAGGTGCGGTGATAGGCTGGCCCCCTGGAGAGCATTTGTTAACCTTCTTCCCGTTTTTTGTGGTGTTTAGAACTCGGGCTGTTTATTTTAGGGGAGGCTGGCCCAGATTACCTTCCCGCGCCTTATCGCTGGGACAACACGTGGTAGGCGCTATGTTTCCTCACGCCACTTCATGCTAAACCGTCTGGAGAGAAACACGATTAGTTACGTGTTATTTGATACAGCTTCGCCTCATATCTCCTCGCTACTTTTTTTTCTTCTTAACCCGTCCGCTGCGATTGGCATGGATTTGGCCTTCCCTGGTAGCCTGGTAACATATAGTCCCAGGTCTTTCTCTGCCTCTGTGGTGGATAGTGGAGTGTTTCCCATGTGGTATTGGTGTGCTGGATATCCCCTCCCATGGTGCAGGACTACATTTTTCTTCATTGAATTGTAATAGCCACTTTTTGCTCCATTCCAGTAGCTTGGTGAGGTCTGACTGTAGGATATCCGCATTCAAGGAGTTAAGTCATGGAGCAAACAACAGAAAAAGTAAGATATTGGTTACCCACGATTAAGCCTTCCAATTACGTATCTTATATTTACCCAGAGTAGGAAGAGGAAATAGAGAACGAAAATAAGATGTGATTTATAAGAAAGGAAGGAGGGATAGGGGAGATAAAGAGGGGGTAGGGTAAGGGAAGAGAGGAAAGGAGGAAAGAATATGAACAGAATGAAAGTAAGAAGTCGTACAAGAGAAAGATGAAGAAGATGGAGAATAAGAAGAGGTAGAAAAGGGTGTGTAGAGAAATTTTAAAGGAGGGAGGGAGGGAAGTGAAAGGAAAAGAAAAAGAAAGGCAGAGACATGAGTAGGCAGGAAATTACGAGGGGAAAGAAGAGGAAGGCGAAGAGTGAAGAAAAGTTAGAGGATGAAGTTGAAGACAAACAAGAGGAAGACGAACATGAGGAAGAGGAAGAAGAGGAGGTCAGATAAGAGACTCACAACAAACAGTGAAGAGAGGATAAAAAAAGAAATAAGGAGACGAACAGAATAAATAAAAGTAAGATTTACATAGACTTTACATAGAAAATCAGACCACACAGACCCTATGGTCCAGACTTGGTGGTCTGTCCTTAAACCTAAGTGATTTTACATTAATCAGAAGACTCCAAAACGTTGCATTTCTACTCTAGTTGATATTAAGTTGAAGGAAGTGACGGTCGAGCTTATTTTTGAAGGAGTCAATCGTGTTACACTGGACCACTGATGGTGGGAGCTTATTCCATTCTCGCACTACAACGTTGGTGAAGAAAAATTTGGTGCAGTCTGAATTTACTTGTCTACATCTGAGTTTTACGCCATTGTTCCTCGTGCGCAAAGTGTCATCGATCAGAAACAATGTTGATCTGTCTACATTCGTGAAACCATTAAGTATTTTAAAACATTCGATCAGTTTTCCTCGAAGGCGACGTTTCTCGAGAGAGAACATGTTAAGGGTAGAAAGCCTTTCTTCGTAGGATTTGTTGCGCAAGGAAGGGATAATTTTCGTTGCCCGACGCTGAACACCTTCTAATTTAGCAATATCCTTTGCATGGTGGGGAGACCAAAACTGTACCGCATATTCCAAGTGGGGTCTGACTAAACTGTTGTAGGCAGTATTACATCTTTATTCTTAAATAAAAAGTTTCTTTTAATGAAGCCCAACATTCTGTTCGCTTTATTTGCTGCATCGATGCATTGCTGTGAGAATTTGAGGTTTGACGCGATTTTGACCCCCAAGTCCTTGACGCATTGAACGCTTTTGAGTTTAACGCCGCGCATTTCGTATTCGAACTTCTTATTCCTCGTTCCAACTTGAAGGACCTGGCACTTGTCTATGTTAAAGGGCATCTCCCATCTATCCGACCAAGCTGAAATTTTGTGCAAATCCTCTTGGAGGCTTTGCCTGTCTACGTCAGTGAGAACCGAGTTACCAATCTTTGTGTCGTCTGCAATACCGACAGAGGAGGAAGTAGAAAGATAAAATGTAGAAAAGGAGAAAGATGAAATTAAATAAGGGAACCATAGCGAAAAAAAAAATCAAGAAGAGAGGATAGAGAGGAAAAAGGGTAAGATGAACAGAATGAATGAGAGTAAGAGGAAGTGGAAGATAAACAAGAGGAAGAGGAGGAGGTCAGTGGGGGTCAGCATAGCACAACACTGGCCCTCGGCGTGTAAAGGAACATCTCACTTCCTGCCCACACCTCATGAAGCGTGACCTTTGACCTCTCTCTCTCTCTCTCTCTCTCTCTCTCTCTCTCTCTCTCTCTCTCTCTCTCTCTCTCTCTCTCTCTCTCTCTCTCTCTCTCTCTCTCTCTCTCTCTCTCTCTCTCTCTCTCTCTCCTCCTCTCATTTTTTCTCCCCTTTTTTCCATACTCCTTTTTATTTGTCCTTTTTTCCTTTCTCCTTTCATTTATTCTCGTCTCCCAACCCTTCTTTCTTCTTTCCTTCCCTCTCTGCCTCTTTATACCAGCTAGTCCCTTCCATCATTCCTTCTTTCTTGTCCTTCTTCTGACCCCCACCCCACGCATCCCCCCACACACACGCTTCCCTCCATTTTAATCCTCCATTTCCTTCCTCCCTCCTTCCCTCTCCTCCCCTCTCCTTCCTCTCCTCCCTCCCCCCCTCCTCGCGTCAAAATAAATACGAAACATGTTACTGAGAAATGACTGTGAGATGAAACAGAAGATAGCCAGGTAGGGAGAGGCAGGGAGGGAGGGAGGGAAGGAGGGAGGGAGAGAGGAAGAGAGGGAGGGAGAGAGAGGGAGGAAGAATGAGTAAGAAGAAGACCCATGATGAACGAGGTGTTGATAGGAAGACTCTTGGAGGAGGAGGAGGAGGAGGAGGAGGAGGAGGAAACGTCCGTAAAATGTTGACAAAAAGAGAAAAAATTAGTTTACCGTTTAAAAAGAAATTTCCCTCCCACCATCTCTCTCTCTCTCTCTCTCTCTCTCTCTCTCTCTCTCTCTCTCTCTCACTCTCTCTCTCTCTACTATTACCACCAACCCCACCTCCACCCCACCCACCTCCCTCACCCCCCACCACCACCACCCCCACCACCTCCACCACCGCCTCCACCACCACCAAGGGAACAGTGTACGTGTAAATGCCACAGAATTGTCAGAGAGAGAGAGAGAGAGAGAGAGAGAGAGAGAGAGAGAAGACAAAAAAAAAGTGTTAGGTGGAGAGGGGGAAGGAAGGAGGGAGGGAGGGAAGCGAAAGGAAAATAAAAGGAAAGACAAAGACAAGAGTAGACAGGAAATTATAAGGGGAAAGAAGAGGAAGGAAGAGGGAAAAAAAGAGCAGTAGGGACAAGAGAAAGGGGATAAGGGGGGGAGGAGGTGAAGTTTGACGAAAGAGTTAAGGAAAGCAGAAAGCAGAGTAGAAAAGATGGAAGGAAGGGAAAGAGATAGTAAGGGGAAATAAAATGAAGGAGAGGGGAACGGAAGACAAAATAAGGGACGGATTAGATGGAGAGGGGAATTAGGGGGAGGGAGAGGAAGTGAAGGAGAGGGGAAAAGATAAAGAATAATAGACAGAAAACTCGAAACTATAGGAGAAATAAAAGGAGATTATAAGTGAAAAGAAAAGGTGGAGATGGGATACAGAGAGACAACAAGAAAAGGGTTAGACGAAGAGGGGCAGAAAGGGACGGGAGGAAAATGAAAAAAAAGAAAGATAAAAGGCAGAGATAGGGACAGAAAGGAAATAATGAGGGGAAGGAAGAGGGACACACCAGTAGAGACAAGAGAAAGGGTAAGAAGAGGGGAAGGAAAGGACGGGAGGAAAATGAAAAAAAAGAAAGATAAAAGGCAGAAATAGGAGTAGAAAGGAAATTATGAGGGGAAGGAAGAGGGACACATCAGTAGAGACAAGACAAAGGGTAAGAAGAGGGGAATAAAGAGGGGTAAGGGAGAGGGGAAGCGGCAGTAAGGGAGGGGAGGGAGGGGAGGTTAAGGAGATATAATGGCGTAATAATTTAGCTAACGAGGGCGGCAGGATGGGTGATGCAATATTAGTGAGGCAGGTACAGGTGGTGGACACAGGCCAGGTGAGCACGCAGGTGAGACGCGAGCCGCCGCAATGTCTGTCTGTCTGTCTGTCTGTCTGTCTGTGTCTGTCTCTGCGGTCACTTCCCTGCCTCCTTATTTTCCCTTTTCCGTAGTCGTTATTTTGCATTTCTTCTTTTATTTTCCCTTTCGCCTCCCTATCTCTTCCTCCTCCTTCTCCTCCTCTTCCGCAATGTCTGTCTGTCTGTCTGTCTGTGTCTGTCTCTGCGGTCACTTCCCTGCCGCCTTATTTTCCCTTTTCCGTAGTCGTTATTTTGTATTTCTTCTTTTATTTTCCCTTTCTCCTCCCTCTCTCTTCCTCCTCCTCCTCCTCTTCCGCAATGTCTCTCTGTCTGTATGTATGTCTGTGGCTGTGTTTGTCTCTTTCTGTGGTCGCTTCCCTGTCTCCTTTCTTCCCCTTACCAGAGTCCTTATTTTGTCTTTCTTCTTTTATTTTCCCTCTCTCCTCCCTATCTCTTCCTCCTCCTCCTCCTCTTACGCAATGTCTCTCTGTCTGTCTGTCTGTCTGTCTGTGGCTGTCTCTTTCTGTGGTCGCTTTCCTGCCTCCTTCCTTCCCCTTTTCCATAGTTCTTTATTTGTTTTCTTCCTTTATATTCCCTTCGTCGTCGTCCTCCTCCTCCTCCTCCTCCCCCTCCTCTCTACAGCAAACACATCTTTTCTCCCTCCACACACCTCCTACCTGTCATCACCACCTGTCCTCCTCCTCCTCCTCCTCCTCCTCCTCCTCCTCCTCCTCATCATCATCATCAACATTCCTTATATTAAATTTACTCTCAAGCACTCGAATACGAACGAACATACGTACACATGAAAAAGAGAGAGAGAGAGAGAGAGAGAGAGAGAGAGAGAGAGAGAGAGAGAGAGAGAGAGAGAGAGAGAGAGTACACATTAATTAATAAGTCAGTATGTTATGTAGGCGGCGTGAACACAATGAACGTAAAGGAAGCAAAACGGAAATTAATGGAAAGCAAAAGCAAAAGAAAAAAAGAGTAATCAGAAAGAACTAATGAAAGAAGAAATAAACTAAACATAAATAAACAAACAAATGAGCAAAAGATATATGTTGTCAGAAAAAAATCATGAATGGCGTAGATACACAGAAAAGCAAAACAAAAAATAAACAAACGGTAAAAAATAAGCATAAAAGGAAGAATCTGTTACATTGGTTAAGCAGATCGAGGAAGGAGAAAGACAAAAAAGTGAGTAAAGGAATGAAGTAATGATTGAACGAAGGAAGAAAAATGTGAAAGGAAAAAGACCGGAAAGAGAAACACAAGCAAGCAGGAAAACACAAAGACATGTGAGGGAAAATTAAATGAAGGAGAGAAAGGACGAAGAAAAGAGAGAAGAAAGGGAAGAAAAAAGGAATGGCTCCCTTGGTAATAATTCACAACAACGAAAGCCACGACACACACACACACACACACACACACACACACACACACACACACACACACACACACATACAGTGAGAGACAGCAAGAGAATTCTACCGGAAACAGTATCGTGTTGAGCCACTATGGGGGAGAGAGAGAGAGAGGAGGGGGGTAGAAGGATGAAGACAGGGAGATAGAGATGGAAGGAATAATCCCCCCCTCTCCCTGCTCTCTCTCTCTCTGTCTCTCTCTCTCGCTCTCTCTACACGCCCTTGTGCCCCTGTCCTACACGGCGTCCGGGACTATTATTAGCACAGGTGAGATGCTGCCCAGGTAAGGTGAAAGGGAGACAGCAGGTGAGGTGAGGTAACTGTAGTCTGAGTAAGGGAGAGCTGGAGATACGGTCGTATACAGGTTTTTTTTTGTCTTTTTTTAAAATTTTGTTCGCCCTTAAACCATATTGTACTAACCTAACCTAACCTAACCTAACCTAACTTCACCTAACTTCACCTAACTTAACTTAATCTAACTAACCTAACTTCACCTAACTTCACCTTACTTCACCTAACTTCACCTAACCTAACTTAAACTAACTTAACCTAGCTTCACCCTAACTTATCCTAACTCCACCCTACCTCCACCCAAACTCCACCCAAACTTCACCCTAACTTCACCTAGCTTCACCCTAACTCCACTCTAACTTCACCCTAACTTCACCCTAACTCCACCCTAACTCCACTTTTTTTTTCTTCTTTTTTTTTACTTTTCATCCGAAACTGAGGAGATTTCTTGCATATTTTCCCGCACATTTCTATACTTTCCATAACGATCAGTTTTTTTTTTTTACTCTTCGTTAGATACGGGGGAGAATTCTTGTATACTTTCCGCCAATTTCTTTTTTAATAATCAGGGTCATTTTACTATTCAACCGATACTGAGATTATTTTTTTTTTGCATACTTTCCTCAAATTTCTTACCCGCCATACAACTCTTAATGATTTTTAGGATTCCGACTCACCATCCGATACTAAAAAGAGATTCCCTGTCTTGTTTCCTAAAATTTCTTAGCTTTCTTTGTCAGTACCAATCACAATACAAGAAATAGATTATATTAACTCGTATCTCTTAAGGCCCAAATACACTGCCGAATTTTGGCCACGAACTTGACGCCGAATCAGTTCGTGAAAAAATTCGGCTACCGGTTCGCCGACATGACCAAGATTCTTACAGTTCGTGACCATTCGGCGACATGTCGGCGAATGCTCAAGACAATTCGGGGACAATTCGGAGACATGTCACCGACTATTCTGCGTCCATGTCGCCGACCTCAAAATCTAAAATTTTAACGGTTTTTTTGTCGCGGAATAACTGGCGACAAGTCTCCGAATTGTCTTCCCATGTCCCCGAATAGTCTTGGCCATTCGGCGACATGTCGGCGACAAATTTGCCAATAAAATTAAAATTTCAATGGTCAAAATTCGGCGACTATTCGCCGAACACCGCGAATCGGACGCCGAATTGTCTGGGACATGTCGGCGACATTTCGGCGACAATTCGGCGTCCATTTTGCATTCGTGCACATTCGGCGAGCGGCCGCGAATTTTTCATGCAACATGAAACTTTCGTGGCGGTCATGACCAACTGTCAAAAGTCGCGTGGTGGACGCAGACATGTCCCCGAACGGCCAAGAAGAGGCAAGAAAGATGCCGAGCTTGTCCGCGACACAGGATGACTTGCATATTCGCGCACATTCGTGAACCAAAATTCGGCAGTGTATTCGGGGCTTTAGTAGGGGAGAGCTTGAAATTTAAACAAGAAATAATAATAATAATGTAGAATGAAGACAACCCAGAAGCCAGGCAATGTAAAAAAAAAAAAAATGACGGCAGTGTAATGTGTAAAGACCAAAGAAACCGGGGGATGTAAACAAAGAAACCGGACGATGTAAACAAAGAAACCGGGGATGTAAACAATGAAACCGGACGATGTAAACAAAGAAACCGGACGATGTAAACAAAGAAAGGGAATGTAAACAAAGAAACCGGGGATGTAAACAAAGAAACCGGGGATGTAAACAAAGAAACCGGACGATGTAAACAAAGAAACCGGGGATATAAACAAAGAAACCGGACGATGTAAACAAAGAAACCGGGGATATAAACAAAGAAACCGGACGATGTAAACAAAGAAACCGGGGAATGTAAACAAAAAAAGGGAATGTAAACAAAGAAACCGGGGATGTAAACAAAGAAACCGGACGATGTAAACAAAGAAACCGGAGAACGTAAATGATAAACAAAGAAAACGGTGTAATGTGGAGAGGACGAAGAAACCGAGCGAGGTAAACAAGAAACCAGACGACCCAAAGAAACCGAAAAAAAAAAAAGCAACGTAAATAGATAATGGCGATAGTGTAATGCGAAGAGAACAAACAAACCGGACGATGTAAACAAAGAAAACAAGCGGCGTAAACAAGAACAAAGGCGAGGGCAGAAGGAGACTATAAGAGCGGGCAATAAAAGTGTAAAGGCCATCATTTATTTAAGTTCAAACGCCTCTCTGTCTCCTCCGCTCTCTCACACTTTTCTTCGTTCCCTCCTTCCTTCCTCCTTTTTTTTCTCTCTCTTCTTGGTTTCTTTCTTCCGATGTAATTGTTTTGTTGTTCTTTTCTCCTCTTCTCTCTTTTTCTCTTAGCCGTGTTTTCTTCTTCCTCTCTTTTTTTTTGTCATCATTGGCTTTATTTTTTCTTCTTGGTTTCTTTCTTCCGATGTAATTGTTTTGTTTTTTTCTCCCCTTCTCTCTCTTTCTCTTACCCGTGTTTTCTTCTTCCCTTCTTTCTTTGTATTCATTCGCTTCATTTCTTACTTATAGGAAATGGAAGAAAATCAGGTTATTTCAATTTTTTCACATATTTCTGTATCTTTTTTTCCCACTTTTCTTTCTTCCTTTCTTTCTCCATCTTTATTTCCTTCATGTCTTACTTAGGGAATGGAAAAAAAGTAATGTTAAGTAAGAAATGAAGAAAATAAAGATCAATATTTTTTTCATTTATTTTTTCTACATAATTTCTTCATCTTCGTCTTTACCTTTGTCTTTACTTTAGGTTCATATTATTTCTTTTAACTTTGCAAAGTCTCTCTCTCTCTCTCTCTCTCTCTCTCTCTCTCTCTCTCTCTCTCTCTCTCTCTCTCTCTCTCTCTCTCTCTCTCTCTCTCTCTCTCTCTCTCTCTCTCTCTCTCTCTCTCTCTCTCTCTCTCTCTCTCCTTTCAATATTTCACTCACCGGCGATGCGGGAAAACCATCCAATGACTATCCGTGTCGACTTCAATTCTCTCTCTCTCTCTCTCTCTCTCTCTCTCTCTCTCTTGAATTGATAATAATAAAACTATCCCCGTATTTTGATGTATGCAGTGAAGGAAGAGATGAAGGAAGGAAGGAAGGAATGAAGGAAGGAAGGAAGGAAGGGAGGGAGGAAGGAAAGAAAGAAGGAAGAGAGGAAGGAAGGAAGGAAGAGAGGAAGGAAGGAAGGAAGAAAGGAAGGAAGGAAGGGAGAAATAAATGAAGGAAGGAAGGAAAGAAGGAAGGAAAAAGGAAAGAAGGGAAGGAAAAAGGAAAAAGGGAAAGGAAAGAAGAAAGTAGGGATAGAAGAAGAGGGAAAGGAAGGACGGAAAAAAAGAACGATGGCAGGCAGGCAGAAAAGGGGAAGATAAACAAAAGGAAATGGAATGGGGAGGAAAATAAAGAGAGGGAAGTAGATAAGGCAGAGTGGAAAAATTACAAAAGTTAGAAAATTTAGTGAAAGGAAGTGAGGAGAGGATAAAAGGGTACTTAGATATGGGTAAGAAGAAGGGAAAAACAGATGAAGGAAAATAAGGGTGAGGATGGGAAGAGGTGAAGGAAGAAAGATGGGAGGAAATGGAGGGGAACAGAAAATGGGAAGGGAGAAAAGAGACGAAGAAGATTAAGTAAAAAATGGGAAGGAACGATATATACAAAAAAAATAATAATGGGGAGGAATGAGAGAAAGAGTTAAGGATGAAAGAAGGGAGAAGATAAAAAGGGAGAGGAAAGGGAGAGAAGGAACACAGAAAAAGGAGAGACAAATGAGACACAGAGGGAGGGAGGTGTCGTAAGTGCAAGAGGTAGGGAGAGGAAGGGAGGGAAGGGAGGGAAAGAAGGGAGGGAGAGGAAGGCAAAGAAGGGAAGGGAGGCAAAGGAAGGAAAGAAGGGAAGGAGGAGAAGGAGAGATGGAGGAAACATAACCGATTTGCGTGGTGGTATAAATTTGTTCCTTGTATTGGTAGTGTGTGTGTGTGTGTGTGTGTGTGTGTGTGTGTGTGTGTGTGTGTGTGTGTATGTATGTATGTATGTATGTGTGTGTGTGTGTGTGTGTGTGTGTGTGTGTGTGTGATAACGAATGTATTACCTTCCTCCCGTCATCTCTTCCTTCCTCCTCCTCCTCCCCCTCCTCCTCCTCCTCCTCCTCCACCTGTCCTCCATCTTCCACTATTCCACCAGTTGCCATTCTCTCTCTCTCTCTCTCTCTCTCTCTCTCTCATCTTCCCTCCCTTTCTTTTTTTTTCCATTACACAATTCTTCCTTCTTTCTCTTTTCCACACTTCCTTTACTTTCCTTCATTCCTTCCTCTTCTCCCTCCCTTCTCCCCTTTCCTCTTCCCTCCTTCCCTTTTCTGTTCCCTTTCCTCCTTCCCTCTCTCCTCCTCCCTCCTTCCTTTTCCTCCTTCCCTCCCTCTTACCTTATATAAATATTTCCGCGCCAACTTCCTCCACCTTCACCCATAAAATTGAGGCTTTTCGCCATAAAACTACGACTCCCCGGGCGAGAGAGAGAGAGAGAGAGAGAGAGAGAGAGAGAGAGAGAGAATATACTGAAACTACCTCCAGTGTCGTTTTCCTTTCTCCTTACATATTTTCTTTCTTTCCTCTTCTTTTTTTTCCTTCTTTCCTTCCTTTTACCCTTTCCTCTATTTTCCTTCCTTCTCTCCTCCCTTCCTTTTATATTTCTCTTTTTTCATTGTTTTTTTGGGGGGCTTGTTTTTTCATATTCCTTCATTTCTTTCTTCCTTCTTACCTTTTCCATTTCCATTTCCCTTCCCCTTTTCCCTTCCCTCCCTCCTTCTTTCCCCTCCCCATCATCTTCAATATTTACGTTTTCTCCTTACTCCTCCATTCTCTTTCCTTCCCTCTTTCCTATCATTACCACTAGCACGTTAATGTTCCCTCCCTCCATCCATCCCTCCTCCTCCTCCTCCACTTCTTACCCCCACCCTTCTGCCACCCATGTGATTCTCCCCCTTTCCCACTCACGTAACCTCTTCCACATAAATGCCTTCTCTTCCTTCTCCTCTACCACCATCCACCCCACATATTGCCTCCACCTCTTCTAAACTAACCACCACCTCCCTCCTCTTCATCCACCAACACCCTCCACTCTCCTCCTTCTCCTCTACCACCATCCACCCCACATATTGCCTCCACCTCTTCTAAACCAATCACCACCAGTCTCCTCCTCCTCTTCATCTACCAACACCCTCCACTCTCCTCCTCCTACTCCTTCTACTACCAACCACCCCACACATTGCCTCCACCTCTTCTAAACCAACCACCACCAGCCTCCTCCTCTTCATCCACCATCACCACCCACCTTCCCTCCCACCCTCCTCCACCTCCTACTCCTTCTACTACCAACCACCCCACACATTGCCTCCACCTCTTCTAAACCAACCACCACCAGCCTCCTCCTCTTCATCCAACTCCCACACTACCACCCTCCCTCCCTCCCACCCTCCACCTCCTCGTCCTGATCGGCGTGCGGCTGCCATCTAGCGGCGGAAAAGTGGCGTGAGGAGTGTCAGTGCACAATTTATGGCCGGCGTGATGCGGGGTGAAGGGTGAGGCGGGTGGCACTAAGGCGGAGCGACACCCAAGCCGCCTTATTCAACTTTATACTCAATATCCTAATGCAAAGAGTGCCGGGGGTGGGGTGGGGAGGAGGGAGGAGGGAGTTTGTGTGTGAGAGTGAGAGAGAGATATAAGGTGGGAGATCGTGAAGGGAGTGAGTGTGCGTGTGTGTGAAAGAGGAAAGGAGGGTGAGTGAGTGTGAAGAAGAGGAAGAAGAAGAAGAAGAAGAAGAAAACGAAGAAAAAAAAAGAAGAAAAAGAAGAAGAAAAAGAAGAAGAAAAGAAGAAAAAGAAGAAAAAGAAAAAGAAAAGAAAAAGAAAAGAAAAAAAAGAAGAGAAGAGAAGAAGAAGAAGAAGAAAGAAGATGAGAGAGAGAGAGAGAGAGAGAGAGAGAGAGAGAGAGAGAGAGAGAGAGAGAGAGAGAGAGATTGTGACATGGGATCTGATTGCCTTCACTCTTTAGATGATTCACTTTACCTCCCCCCCCTAACCCTCCCCCCCTCACCCCTCCCCCCCTCACATCAATTCACATCTATTTATCTCCCTTCTATCCTCCTCCTAACCCCCCTTTACCCCCCTCCCTCCCTTCCCTCCCTCCCCACCACCTGGAATCCCCTCCCTTCCCCTTCAATCCTCTATAAGGGAATGGAAACCTACTCAAGTGGAATTGGATCAGACTGGTTTTGTTTATGCCGCGCCGCTTAGAGTCAAGAGGCGATACCTTAAGACCCCCTCCCCTCCCTTCCCCTCGCCCCCCTTTCCCCTCCCTTCCCCTCACCTTCCTTTCCCTTCCTTTATTCTTCTTCTCTTCCCTTCCCATCTCCTGTTCTTTCACTCTTTCCTTTTCTCTTTTATTATTTTTTTTCCTTTCCCTTCACTGCCATTCCTTGTCTCCCCTTTATTCATCCTCCTTTCTCTTCCTTCACTGTTGTTTTCCCTTTCTTTCTTTCCTTTATTGCTCTCCCTTCCCGTCATCTTCCCTTTCTCTCCCTTCCCCTCACCTTCCTTTCCCTCCCTTTATTCTCCTGTTCTTTCATTCTTTCCTTTTCTCTCCTCTCTTTTTGCCCTTCCTCCTGTCCCTTCACTCCCATTCCTTGTTTCCCTTTTATTCACCCTCCTTTCTCTTCCTTCACTGTTATTTTTCCTTTCTTTCTCTTTCCTTCATTTTCTCTTCTCCATACCTTTTCCCTTTTCTCCTTAACTTCCTCCACTCCCTTTCTCTTCCCTTCCCTCCCTTTCCCTTCCTTCCCTCCTTCCATTCCCTCCCTTTACTTTGTTTTATCTTCATCCTTCCCATTTCCTCCTCCTTCCTCTTCGTAACTTCCTCCACTCCCTTTCTATTTCCTTCTTCCTTCCCCTCCTCTTTTTTTTTTCTTTCTTAACCTATTTCTTCCATACCTCTCTTTGCTTTCCCTTTCCTCCACTTTATTTTCCTTCGTTTTCCTTCTTTCCTCTTCCCTTTCTTTCCATCCTTCCCTTACCCCATCTTCTCGCCCCCTTCGATCTCCTTCTTTTCCCATCACCCTCCTTCCTTCCACCTTCCTCCTCTCCCCCCTCACTCTCCTTCCTTTCCCTTTGTCCTCCTTCCCTCTTCTTTCCTTACCGTCTTCGCCCTGTTCCCCCTCACTCCCCTTCTTTCCCTGTGTCCTCCTTCCCTCTTCTTTCCTTACCGTCTTCCTCTTGTCCTCACTCACTCCCGTTCCTTTCCCTGTGTCCTCCTCCCCTCCTCTTTACTTACTTGCTCCCTTCCTTCTTCCTTGAGTTTACAGAATGGAGGAAACGAAAGAGGAGAAACGAAAGGCTGATATTGTTACTTCCTCACTTCAAAAATAAACTGTGAAGGGACTGGGCGAGGGGAAAAACATATATGGTACGGTGTGGTGGCCCTTTACCTTCCTTTTTTCCCTTCCCTTCCTTCTCTATTTTTCCTTCCCTTCCTTTCCCTTCCTATCCCATAAACAATCGTGGTAAAGGGAATATGTGCAAGAGAGATGGATGGACACAAGTGGATATATTGTTTGTCTTGATAAATGATGATGTAAATTACTGATTATGATGATTTAAATGATGATGATGATGATGATGATGATGATGATGAAGACGATGACTCATTACCCGTTGTTCATGTCGTTCAACTAATAAACTTACAAAGACAAGTCCCAATAAATGACGACAACATTTTCCCCTATCTTCTCATTTCCTTCTACCTCCTTTCTTTTCCTTTCCTTCCCTGGCTACATTCTCCACTCTCCTCCCGTTTTCCTTTCCCCACCTTCCCTTCCCTCCAGGTGAAAGAAAGGTATCTGATTCCCTTCCCCTGCCTAGAGATTTCGCCTAATTCCACATGGATAACACATTAGTAACCCCGTTAAGAAGACACAATAGCAGAACTTAACCAATAACCGAGTGGCTGCCTCCCGAACCAAGACCAAGACCGAGACGAATAGATAAAGTCAATATGCAATAGTCAATGTCAATAGTGCCGTTACAAAGGCGAAACTCCCGACCGACTACTATGATAACGTCTGATAATGCCAGTGAAATGTATGATGATGATATATATACGAGCTGATTATCATATTCCTTTTTCTGCAGTAAAGGAAGCAGCTCAAGGGCAAAAAAAATAGAGAAGAAACAACAGAAGTCCATTGGCACATATGATTGACTTCCTGCCAACACGAGGCTGGTATCAACACTGCCAGACTGTCCCACTCCGAGATTATACTCCCCGATTTCCCACCCTAAAACTGGCTTCTCGACCTCAGTAACTACATCCGTTTATTGTTAGCGTTGAAAGTGGGTGATTATTAATGTGTTTCTGTGGTAGCGGGCTTTTTTGTGGGTTTTTATTTACACATTTTGTTGCCCTTGAGCCGTTTTCTTTGATGTAAAAATGAAGTTAAATGTCGAAAACCGGTTAATATAATGTAGTGAATACGTGTTTCTGTGGCAGCGGGCTTTTTTTGCGGGCTTTTTTTTACACTTTTTATTGCCCTTGAGCCGTTTTCTTTGATGTAAAAAAAATTAAATGTCGAAAACCGGTTAATATAATGTGGTGAATACGTGTTTCTGTGGTAGCGGGCTTTTTTTGCGGGTTTTTATTTACACTTTTTGTTGCCCTTGAGCCGTTTTCTTTGATGTAAAAAAAATTAAATGTCGAAAACCGGTTAATATAATGTAGTGAATACGTGTTTCTGTGGTAGCGGGCTTTTTTTGCGGGCTTTTTTTTACACTTTTTATTGCCCTTGAGCCGTTTTCTTTGATGTAAAAAAAATTAAATGTCGAAAACCGGTTAATATAATGTAGTGAATACGTGTTTCTGTGGTAGCGGGCTTTTTTTGCGGGTTTTTATTTACACTTTTTGTTGCCCTTGAGCCGTTTTCTTTGATGTAAAAATAAAGTTAAATGTCGAAAACCGGTTAATATAATGTGGTGAATACGTGTTTCTGTGGTAGCGGGCTTTTTTTGTGGGTTTTTATTTACACTTTTTGTTGCCCTTGAGCCGTTTTCTTTGATGTAAAAATAAAGTTAAATGTCGAAAACCGGTTAATATAATGAGTGAATACGTGTTTCTGTGGTAGCGGGCTTTTTTTGCGGGCTTTTTTTTACACTTTTTGTTGCCCTTGAACCCTTTTCTTTGATGTAAAAATAAAGTTAAATGTCGAAAACCGGTTAATATAATGTGGTAAATACGATGATCTGGCAACGCTGGCTGGTATCTGTATTTCCTTCTTCTCCCCTTTCTTTTTACCCTTCCTCCTGTCCCTTCACTTTCATTCCTTGCTTCCCCTTTATTCACCCTCCTTTCTCTTCCTTCACTGAACTTTTCCCTTTCTTTCTCTTTCCTTCATTTTCTATTCTTTTTACTACCTTTTTTCATTTTTTACCTGGTTTTGTTTGTCCCTCCGTCACTTCCTTTTTCCTTCATTCCTCTTTCTTCCGTCTCTGTTTCCTCCATACCTCTCACCTTCATCCTTTTTTCCTTTATCCCACTTTCCTCCACTCCTCTTTCCTCCATTCCTCTTTCCTTCATCAGTCTTTCTTTCATCCCTCGTCCCTTCATCCCTCTCCCTCAATTCCTCTTTGCTCCATCCCACTTTCTTTCCTCCATCTCTATGCTAGACACCTGCTTGCTTTATCCCACTTTCCTCCATTCCTCTTTCCCCCATTCCTCTTTCCTTCATCAGTCTTTCTTTCATCCCTCGTCCCTTCATCCCTCTTCCCTCAATTCCTCTTTGCTCCATCCCACTTTCTTTCCTCCATCTCTCATGCTAGACTAACCACGGTAGCGACTAAGCTGATACTTCCTAACACTCCTCCAGGTGGCCGAGACGCTACCTGCAAATGGAATCTCACCTGTTCACCTTCTTTTAATCATGGGTATATAGGAACAAGATTGAGTGGATTAGTATAGAAGGTACAGACGGTAGGAGAGGTTAGGTAGCAGGAGCGTACAGTTAATTGTATGGTGAAGGTTCGTTAAATGTTCTGATGTATCGTTTATCGTGCACCTTGTTTCCTTATCCTCCTTTCTTTCCCTTCTCTGACCATCTTTGAATTCCCTTCTCTTCTCTTGCCTTCGTTTTATCCCTCCCCTTTTTCAGTTTTTCTTTCCTTCCCTTTACCCTTTTATTCTTCTAGGAATCATTTACCTGGGACCTTATTTCATTACTTTCCCTTTCTTTCCCTTGTCTGACCCTCTTTCACTTCCCTTCTCTTCCTTTTCCCCTTTTCCCTTTCTTCCCTTTTCCTTGTCTTATGTGGGAATTGTTTTATCGGCCACCTTATTCGTATACCCTTTTCACCTCACTTCCCTCCTCCCTTCTTTCCCTTCACTTACTCTTTCACTTATTTCCTTTATTCCTTCCTTTCTTTAACTTCCTCCAATCTGTTTCTATTCCCTTTTCTTTTCCTTTCCCCTTTTTTCCTTTCCTTCCCTTCCCTTCCTTCCGTTCTTTATACACCTGTTCACCTCCCCCCCTAATCCCTTTACACAGAGAGAGAAAAACTACCTTCAACCACTCCAGGCCATTACAGGTGAGCTATTAATACCTGGTGGTCGCCGCGGTGTCTCTCGGGGGGCGGTTGAGGCGACACACGATACATAATGTGAGGGTAAAAATACGAGAGTGGCAGACGACAAGCCTCTCGCTCAGGTATACAGGGCGGCTGCACTTTAAATCACACCTGCCCGCTCGAGGGAGTAAAACACAGCCGCCTCTTAATTGCTCAGGTGAGATACATACACAACGCCTCACCTCCTGTTGTTACCTGTTCTTACCTGGCTGCCTCTCTCTCTCTCTCTCTCTCTCTCTCTCTCTCTCTCTCTCTCTCTCTCTCTCTCTCTCTCTCTCTCTCTCTCTCTCTCTCTCTCTCTCTCTCTCTCTCTCTCTCTCTCTCTCTCTCTCTCTCTCTTCTATCTGTTTGTGTTCTTGTTGCTTTGATTCATTCTCTTTCTTTCCTTTTATTAATTATGTCTTCTTTTTTTATACTTTTTATCTTATCTGTCATCCTAACTTATTTATTTTCTTGCTCTGTTGATTCATTTGCTTTCTTTTTTCTTCGTCTACTAGTCAATCATTTTCTTTCTTTTTCTTATCTATTTCCTTAACTCTTTATCTTCTCGCTCTTTTGATTTATTAGCTTTTTTCTCTTGTCTTCTTTAACACGTTTCTCTATCACTCCTTTCTTTTCTTTTATCTGTTCTCTCAATTCGTTATCTTCCTTCCTTGCCATTTCCTGTACCCATTTACGTTTCCCCTCGCCTATTTCCTTCTCCTTCCGTTCCTATATTTCTTTCATTCATTTCCCTTTTGTCTCCTATAGTCTTTCTCCTTAACCTCCTTCTTTGTCTAACCTCTCCCATTACCTCTCCACAGTTTAGTTTCTTTATCTAATCCCTCCTATTACCTCTCCTCCTTCCTTTTATCATCACATATTTATTTTAGTCATCACAGTCCTTCATCAATCATCAGTTTTCCTTCACCTGTCCTCTCATCCTCTCCCTCTCAATTTTTCCTCTCCCTCTCAATTTTTCCTCTACCTCAATTACATACTCTACTTCAGTTACATACTCTACCTCAATTACATACTCTACTTCAATTACATACTCTACCTCAATTACATACTCTACCTCAATTACATACTCTACCTCAATTACATACTCTACCTCAATTACATACTCTACCTCAATTACATACTCTACCTTCAACCCTTCAATTAAATTCCTATATCCCTCTCTTCCAATGTCTCTTTCTTTTTTCTGTAAGTCTCCTCTTCTGTCATCTTTCTCTTCCTCTTGCTGTCCCTCTGTTTATGTTGTCTTCCTCTTCCTCCTCCTCCTCCTCCTCCTCCCCAGTCACTCGGCGTGTACCTGGCACCTGGACGCGTGTAGCACCCCCCCCCCCCCACTCCCCCCCGTGACGTCATGACAGGTTGCCAATTGCCGCCTACAGCCTGCATGACATCACCGCGGCGGGCGTCCAATCAGAGTCAGGCGAGTGTCTCCTGTTTTTATTCAATGGTGGTGGTGGTGGTGGTGGTGGTGGTGGTGGTGGTTTGCTTTTGTTGTGTTTGGGTTTGTGTGTTTTTATGAAAGGGTTTGTTTTGGTGGTGGTGGTGGTGGTGGTGTTACTGGTGTTGATGTTAGTAATGGAGTTGGTATTGTTGTTGTCATTGCTGTTGTTGTTGTTGGTGGTGGTGGTAGTGGTGATGTGTTGGTGTTTGTGTTATTGTTGATGTTAGTAATGGAGTTGGTATTGTTGTCGTCATTGATGTTGTTGTTGTTGTTGTTGGTGGTGGTGGTGGAAAGGAAATAGTACTGTTATTGTTATTGTTCATTCTTATTCTTGTTCCCATTCTTCTTATTATTTTTTTACCATTACCTTTATTTTCATCATAACATTCTCTCAGCTCATCACCATCATCATCACCATCACTCCCATCACCATCATCACCACTATCCTTGGTATCGCTATCCATTTCTACCTCGTCCCTATCTCCTCCCTATCACTCTCACTTCTTCACGATCCTTCTCCTTGTTCCTCTTCCTCCTCTTCCTCCTCTCCCTCGGTGGCTGAATCGACAGAGTAACACCACCGCGTTCAGTAGGACGCGAGTTCAATCCCCGCCCGGTGCCACCAAGCTGGGATTTTTCAGCCGCCGCCGAGTGGCTTAAAACTACCCACATGCTGTCCAGAAGACCACCTATCAACCCGGACTCTAGATTCTAGGATTAAAGATGAGCTCCGGGAGGGCAGCATGAGCCAGTGCAAGATGGCGCCACTATAAACACTCGCCTGCGCCAGAACGGGCTGGGCCTACCATCAGGACCCACCGGGAAGAAGCCTTGGGCCGACCATCAGGCCCCACCGGGAAAAAGCCTACCGGCGCTATAGGCCGCGACGTAAAAAAAAAAAAAAAAAAAAAAAATCTGTCCTATAAAGCCATGAGCAACGGAAGGAGGGGTGGAGGAAGCGAGGAAGTGGAGGAGAGGGAAAGTGAGAGGAAAAGAGAAGAGTGGAGAGAGAAAAAGAGTGAGAGCTTGTAAACCCTTCCTCCTCCTCCTCCCCTCCTTCGTCCTCCTCCATCTCTATCTCCCCCTCCTCCTCCTCCTCCTATACCTCCTCTTCCTTCCTCCTCCTCCTCCTTCACCACCACCACTTCCACTTCCTCTTCCAGCCTCATCCTTCCTCTCCTCCCCTTGCTTTCTCCTCTTCTTCCTCCTCCTCCCTTCGGGGAACGACTGTCACTTGTCAAGGATTCGCTATTGTGTGAAAATTCAGCTTTTATATAATCGTGTCCGTCATTTACCAGGCTTTTAGTTCTCTCTCTCTCTCTCTCTCTCTCTCTCTCTCTCTCTCTCTCTCTCTCTCTCTCTCTCTCTCTCTCTCGCGGGTGAGTGGGTGTTATCGGCAAGTGGCGTGTCACTGTTATCGGTGGGTTGTGTTTTGTGTTTGGCCATTAGTGTGCCAGGCTGAAGGACATGCCTCACCCTCATCCTTCTGCTCCTTCGTCTTCTCGCCCTTCATCTCCTACTCCCGCCTCTCCACACGCCACAGAAATGGTACCGTCGTTGAAGGCACAGACGCATGAAGATCGACTAAAGCGACTCAACTCTTTACGCTGAACAAGAGACGCCTGCCGGGGACTTGCTGCAGGTATTCAAGTACTTTGGCATGCAAGTTCAGTAACGTCGATCACTCCAAGTTTATTGACCCCAAACTAATACGAATAACGATCTACGGGTTCTAATGCGACTATGCAATACAAATTTTAGCTGCTTGTGTTTTCGAATTGGACCAAACTTCCTGTAGAATGCGGGAACCATCAACTTAATAAAAAAAGATCGCACTGACTATTCCTTCGTTACGACAAGAAAGAGTTGAACGTTCTCGTATATAAGTGGAGGAAACGCTTTAATCTCATCTGCAAGTCACCGAAATGCCTGACAAATATATCGTCACAAAAGCAGGCAGCCTACTTCTAATCTAGCCTCTGCTGCCAGCTCTTCCGTGTTTTGGTGCCTCGTCCAATCCCTCCTCATCCACCACAGCATGGTATTCCACTATCCATGCTATCCTCTATACGTACTACTAATATTCACCTCCTACATGTCTTTACACTAATCTAACTTTCCATTTTTTTTTATTTCTTCCTCCTCTCACTTTCATCTCCTCTAACTCCGCCTCTTCCTAGACTCTTTTCAACATTTTTTTTCCCTATAGCCCACCCCTTCAATTTCTCTTCTTTTCTCCCCTTCTTTATCCACTCAACCAGTTATCTTTTCTCCTTTTTTATCTTTATTTTTGTACTCCTTTCTTCCATACCATACATTTGTTTTCTTTTCTTTCCCATTCATTTTTCTCATGTTCACATTCTGCATATTGTTCCTACTTTTTTGTTCGATCGATAAGGTTATGTGTTAGTTTGTTTTGGCTTTTGTTGTATAACCTAACTTTTCAATTTTTCCTCCTCTGTTAATTCTCCTATTACAATTGTTCCTCTATTTTAACTTCTATCAAGCGGTTATACAAATTCTCTCTCTCTCTCTCTCTCTCTCTCTCTCTCTCTCTCTCTCTCTCTCTCTCTCTCTCTCTCTCTCTCTCTCTCTCTCTCTCTCTCTCTCTTTGAGTGAGAGGTAGCCTGGGTTTGCACTAACGAGAGGAATTAACAGCGAAGAGAACTGACACACACTATATTAAACGATAAACCCCGCTCTCTCTCTCTCTCTCTCTCTCTCTCTCTCTCTCTCTCTCTCCTGGCTATAATTGGTGGCATTTAAGTCATTAAGATGCTGCGGCTAATGAGATAAGCAATTACGTCTGGCAATTAACATAATAATGATGATAATTCCCCAGGTAACCTTTCCTACCTGCCTCGTCTTGTGCTTTACCTGTCTATCTGAGTGTTGGTTTACCTGTACCTTTACCTGCTTGTCTATCTGTCTGTCTATCTGATTGTTTGTTTGTATGTGTCTCTGTTAATGTGTCTGTCTGTTTGTCAGTGTGTGTATATGTATGTAAATAGGTATGTGCGTATGTTTGTTTGTTTGTTTGTATGTATGTATGTATCTTTGCGTGTGTGAATCTGTCTCTTCTCTCTTACTCTGTCTATTTGTCTGAATGCCTCTCTGAATCTCTCTCTCTCTCTCTCTCTCTCTCTCTCTCTCTCTCTCTCTCTCTCTCTCTCTCTCTCTCTCTCTCTCTCTTACATTATTTCGAGAAAAGGCATTGTTTCCTTCTCACATTTTCTCAGGCCCATACCTCTCCTCCTCCTCCTCCTCCTCCTCCTCCTCCTCCTCCTCCTCCTCCTCCTCCTTCTCCTCCTCCTCCTCCTCTAAGTGCCTGAAAGGTGGTGATAACGACCCTTTAACTACCTGAGACACTAACAGCACCACCTTACCTCCTAATGATACCTTCTCTCTCTCTCTCTCTCTCTCTCTCTCTCTCTCTCTCTCTCTCTCTCTCTCTCATGATCGGCATTTCATAAGAGGAATTAAGTGTTTTTTTGGATCTTTTTTTGGGGCCTTTTTTTTTACGTTACAGGAAGTTAAAGCGAAAATGTTACTTGTCACACGTTTTCGAGAGAGAGAGAGAGAGAGAGAGAGAGAGAGAGATTAACGAGTTCAATAAAAAAAAAGGATATTAAAGGTCAAATAGACGAGGAAGAGGAAGACAAAAAACAGAACACAGACGAAATTAGTGAACGAGGAAGAAAAACAACGAGAACAACAGCAAAAATGGAAAAGAAGAACAATAACAAAACAAGAGCAAAAAAGGAAAAGAAGAACAAGAACAAAACAAGACCAAAAAAGGAAAAGAAGAACAAGAACAAAACAAGAGCAAAAAAGGAATAGAATAACAATAAGAACAAAAGCGAGCAAAAAATGAAAAGAAGAACAAGAACAAAAACAAGAGCAAAAAATGAAAAGAAGAACAAGAAGAACAAAAGCGAGCAAAAAATGAAAAGAAGAACAAGAACAAAAACAAGAGCAAAAAATGAAAAGAAGAACAAGAAGAACAAGAACAAGGATATCAAGACAAGGAACAAAAACAAGAATACAAAAAACAATAACAAAAACAACAAGAAGAGGGATGATAAAATAACCCACCCTGTCCTTCACTCAATGCCTCCCTCCCTCCCTCCCCTTCTCCCTCCCTCCCTTCCCCCCTCCCCCCTCCCTATCACCCCGCCACTTAACACCACCCATACACACTTACTATTAAGATTCCTCCGCCGCGTCGGGCCCACTTAACCCCATCCACCCATACTGCCCCTGGCCGGCACCTGACACACACACACACACACACACACACACACACACCTGTACACAATGCCCTCCCCTTTACCTGGCCTCCGCGACACACCTGCCCTGACGCACACAAGGTAACATAATAAGTACATGAAAGAGTGATATTCAGTGCAGTTAAGAAGGCAGTTTTGTGTAAATTTCAAGGACAGTTTTTTTTTCTTCTCTCCTCTCTCTTAAGTGATGCATCTTTTTCCCACGTAAATAATGAGTCAAATTTTTCCCCTTAAGTCTTGCTGAAAATTTTCCTCTAAACTAATAAATTTTTCAATCAAAGTATATTTCTACATTCTTTCAATTTTCACGTGTGTCCGTATGATCATTTTCACACGTTAGAATGGACAATTAATAAAGGTAACTAACCGTGTGTTCAACTTATTCTCGTCTGAAGTGCCTATAAAGCGAAGGTACACGAGAGAGAGAGAGAGAGAGAGAGAGAGAGAGAGAGAGAGAGAGAGAGAGAGAGAGAGAGAGAGAGAGAGAGAGAGAGAGAGAGAGAGAGAGAGAGAGAGAGAGAGAGCAAGGAGAGATATGGACAGAGGTTAAGGTATTTCTTGTAAATGGCTGATAAAAGGTAGATGGATAAGAGGTAGTGGAGGTGATGGTGGTGGTGGTGGTGGTTGTGGTTGTGGTTGTAGTAGTAGTAGTAGTAGTAGTAGTAGTAGTAGTAGTAGTAGTAGTAGTAGTAGTAGAGGATGTTAAGTACAGGAGACAAAGAGTGAGAAAAGCTTTTACAAACTGATAAGAAGGTTTCAAAGACGCAATTCCAGGGTGTTAATGTAGAGGTGCGAGAGAGAGAGAGAGAGAGAGAGAGAGAGAGAGAGAGAGAGAGAGAGAGAGAGAGAGAGAGAGAGAGTGTTCACCTGGCGCCAGGTTAATTAACAAGGTGATCCCAGCCACATCCCGCGTCTGAGGCCTTTCCTAACTACACACACACACACACACACACACACACCACAAACAAACAAACAAACAAACAAACAAACAAACAAACAATCAATCAATCAATTAAACCAAAACAAGGCAAGCATTATATGTACTTAAGGAAATACACAACAGAAATATGAGGAAAAGAACATTCCTTAGAAAAGAATAGGGAAAGGGAAACACTGATTAAACGAAAACCCGATAAATATTAAACAAAATATACATGACAGCCATAAGAAAATGAGGAGTGTGCAAGATACTGGAAGGCCTAAACAACAAACTTCACTATCCATGAATCTGTCTAACCTCTTCTTAGATGTATGTATCTATCATACTGGCACTCACGACATGACTGGCAAGCCTGTTCCACTCATCCAACACTCTATTAGTACACCAAGTCTTGCCTATGTCTTTGTTGAAGAGGAATTCATCCAACTTGAAAAAACGATGTTGCGTGTTCCATCTTGTTCTCTTACCTACTTTTTGACATCACAGTTACTAAAACACTTCATTCATTTATAAACTTCGACCAAGTCTTCGTATCTTTCACCATGATGCAATTTAATATATGTCAATACAAATCATAAACAACAATGTAAATAATCCTGAAACCCATTATTTTTTTCAAGGAGGAGAAAAAGACCAAGGCACAAAGACCAATAAATCAGACAAGAGAAACAACCACACAGAACGAGCATACAAACAAACACACAGAGGTACAGGAAGACAAAACAAACACGCAGATACACAGATACACGAGGACTCAACGACACACACACACACACACACACACACACACACACACACACACACTTACCCTCGCCCCCCAAACACACACTATCCTCCTCTATCGACAGACGGAAGAAGTTGTTAGTCAATTCCAACGGTCCCCACGGCAATGAAGGAAACAAGGTGAACACGAGGCCCAGGTAGAGACAAGTGCGAGAGAGAGAGAGAGAGAGAGAGAGAGAGAGAGAGAGAGAGAGAGAGAGAGAGAGAGAGAGAGAGAGAGAGAGAGAGAGAGAGAGAGAGAGAGAGAGAGAAAATCCCTCTTTCATCCTAGGAGAGAGGAATGAGATAGGTGAGGTATGGAGGAAAAAGATGAGGTGGAACAGGAGGAAGATGCGAGTTCCTGAAGAGATGCGCAGTTGGTAAAGAGGCGAAGGTGGAAGAAGAAATGGAGAAAGAAAAAGGAAGAGGAAAAGGAGAAAAGAGAGGTAATGGAGGAGGAAGATGATGGGGAGGAGAAAAAAGAAAACGCTAGAAAAGTCGATAGATTCAGTAAGGGCAGATATATAATAGAAGGAAGGTAGGAGGGAGTGAATAAGGAAGGAAGAGACAAAAGGAGGGAAGGAAGAAAGGAGGGAAAGAGGGAAAGGAAGAGAGAAAGGAAGGAAGAAAGGAGGGAAGGAAGAAATAAAGGAAGGAAGGAAGAAGGGAAGGAAGAAAGGAAGGAAAGAGAGGGAAAGGCAGAGAGAAAGGAAGCAAGGAAGGAAGGAAGGAAGGAGGAAAGGAAGGAAGGAAGGGAGGAGGGAAGGAGGGAAGGTGAGACTTGGAGGTAAAAAAGACAGGTGACGTTGTTGTTGTTATGGTGGTGGTGGTGGTGGTGGTGGTGGTGATGAAGAGACGTTGTTGGTTATTGTTTTTATATAGAGGAGAGGAAGGTCAGGTAGGGGGGTAGGGAGGGAGGTAGGAAGGTAGGTATACAGGTAAGTAAAGAGAGAGGTAGACAGACAGGTATAGGGCGTTATCGTTGTTACTGTTAGTGGTGCTCTCTCTCTCTCTCTCTCTCTCTCTCTCTTCCCCCCAGTACCTTCTCAGGCCTGTCTCTTCCGTGATGGGTATTGGGAGGAGTGCTAAAAGCCACTGATAGGAGGAGGAGGAGGAGGAGGAGGAGGAGGAGGAGGAGGAGGAGGCTCAACAAAAAAAGGAAACAGGTCCTTCCTTTTAGACAGGCAGCACTCCTATAGGGTTTCCTTTATCAGAAGGAGACGCTAAGTTGATGATCCCTGAGGAGGAGGAGGAGGAGCAGGAGGAAGAGGAGAAGGAGGAGGAGGAGGATTAAGGGATATATGGACTCAAATGTATGCCAAGGTTTTTATATATGGAAGAAGGTATAACATTTCTCTCTCTCTCTCTCTCTCTCTCTCTCTCTCTCTCTCTCTCTCTCTCTCTCTCTCTCTCTCTCTCTCTCTCTCTCTCTCTCTCTCTCTCTCTCTCTCTCTCTCTCTCTCTCTCTCTCTCTCTCATATCTCGGAATTTATATTACTAATTGCTAAGAAGATTTAGAACACACACACACGCACACACTCATACACACACACACACACACACACACACACACACACACACACACACACACCGCGGGGGTAAGACAAATGGCCGCCTGTCGGGAGGTAAGCACAGGTAACCCGGATGTCACAGCGACCCTCCACAGCCTCGGTGGGCCGGGAAGACTAAGCTGTGCACCGGGGCAAGGCGTATCCTCTCTTATATGCCGCTTTCCGAAAAAAGTAATAATAGCAAACAGATTTTCTCCGCTTTTCTTCACTGCATTAGAATTTACCAGTTGATACTAAAGTGTGTACCGTTGCTTAGTGTGTCATCCCTCATACGCGACCTTACGATGGAAAACAAAGGCAAACAGATTATTCCCCTTTGTAATATTCACTGTTATTGTTGAAAGATACGAGATAATACTAAACTGTGCACCATGACTTAGCGTATTTTCACTTATATGACATTAACGAAAAAAAGACGAATGACAAACAGATTACTCCCCTGTGTAATATTCACTGTTATTGTTGAAAGATACGAGATAATACTTAACTGTGCACCATGACTTAGCGTATTTTCACTTATATGACATTATCGAAAAAAAAGAAGAATGGCAAGCAGATTTTGTTCCCTTTACGGATATTTATCGTTACTATTAAGTTGATTATGACGAATCGCAAATTAACTAATAAAAAAACTTACATCTATCTAAGGAATGATACTAACAAACGGAGAATAATTTAGAAAAGAAGAAATAGGAATAATAAATAGGAAAAACAGAAATAGTAATAGAAATAAGAAACATAATATTAGAAATAGAAATTATAATAAAATAAAAATAAAAAAACGGAGAGGTGAGATAAATTACATTCTTTGACAGGACGTGAGAGTTAATGTAGTGATTGTTACAGGAGTTAATGTAGTGATTGTTACAGGAGTTAATGTAGTGATTGTTACAGGAGTTAATGTAGTGATTGTTACAGGAGTTAATGTAGTGATTGTTACAGGAGTTAATGTAGTGATTGTTACAGGAGTTAATGTAGTGATTGTTACAGGAGTTAATGTAGTGATTGTTACAGGAGTTAATGTAGTGATTGTTACAGGAGTTAATGTAGTGATTGTTACAGGAGTTAATGTAGTGATTGTTACAGGAGTTAAGGCAGTGATTGTTACAGGAGTTAATGCAGTGATTGTTACAGGAGTTAAGGCAGTGATTGTTACAGGAGTTAATGCAGTGATTGTTACAGGAGTTAATGCAGTGATTGTTACAGGAGTTAATGCAGTGATTGTTACAGGAGTTAATGCAGTGATTGTTACAGGAGTTAATGTAGTGATTGTTACAGGAGTTAATGTAGTGATTGTTACAGGAGTTAATGTAGTGATTGTTACAGGAGTTAATGCAGTGATTGTTACAGGAGTTAATGCAGTGATTGTTACAGGAGTTAATGTAGGGATTGTTACAGGAGTTAATGTAGGGATTGTTACAGGAGTTAATGTAGTGATTGTTACAGGAGTTAATGTAGTGATTGTTACAGGAGTTAATGAAGTGATTGTTACAGGAGTTAATGTAGTGATTGTTACAGGAGTTAATGTAGTGATTGTTACAGGAGTTAATGTAGTGATTGTTACAGGAGTTAATGAAGTGATTGTTACAGGAGTTAATGTAGTGATTGTTACAGGAGTTAATGTAGGGATTGTTACAGGAGTTAATGTAGTGATTGTTACAGGAGTTAATGTAGTGATTGTTAAAGGAGTTAAGGCAGTGATTGTTACAGGAGTTAATGTAGTGATTGTTACAGGAGTTAATGTAGTGATTGTTACAGGAGTTAAGGCAGTGATTGTTACAGGAGTTAATGTAGTGATTGTTACAGAAGTTAATGCAGTGATTGTTACAGGAGTTAATGTAGTGATTGTTACAGGAGTTAATGTAGTGATTGTTACAGGAGTTAAGGCAGTGATTGTTACAGGAGTTAATGTAGTGATTGTTACAGGAGTTAATGTAGTGATTGTTACAGGAGTTAATGTAGTGATTGTTACAGGAATTAATGTAGTGATTGTTACAGGAGTTAATGTAGTGATTGTTACAGGAGTTAATGTAGTGATTGTTACAGGAGTTAATGCAGTGATTGTTACAGGAGTTAATGAAGTGATTGTTACAGGAGTTAATGCAGTGATTGTGGCATCGTTACAGGAGGAGGATGATACAGAGGAGTATTAAAAGACACCTCTCGAAGCACATTTAAAACCCGTATTCTCAGACGCTATCGGCTCACAACAAATATTTCCAAGAGCCACAAAAGATTAGTCGGGTGTCGGAGTGTTTTTCGCGTTCACGGTACAGAAGCCTTGTCAAACTATCATTAGGCTCATAAAACTACCCATGGAAATGCCCACACCACATACGAAAGCCTGATTAATGTGGGTATGTAAGCCCCTGAATGCGGATCTTGATATCAATGTTACTTCCACTATTCTAAGTTTACGGTAAGAGTTTAATGGGGGGTTTTCCTTTTATTTGCCTATGAACTGTTTCCTTTACCGTCAAATATGTGACTAAGACAGGATAGCTCTGACGTAATAA
>NW_026111809.1:1080000-1115000 GCF_024679095.1 Eriocheir sinensis
AGAGAATAGGAGAGAAATAGGAACGAAACAAAGAAAATAAAACAGAGAAAGAAAAATAAATAAACAGACAGAGAGGAAGAACAAACAAAGATCAAAAGGTTAATAGATAAAACTTAATCATCGGAGGCCTAAGCAGTGAGATGGAGGAGGAGGAGAAGGAGGAGGAGGAGGAGGAGAAGGAGGAGGAGGAGGAGGAGGGCGCTGGTGACATGAGGCGGAACACAGACCAGAACCACCAATTACTAAAGCTCCACTTGTATTTGTCTTGCTCAAAGTGTAATGACGGGTCTCTCTCTCTCTCTCTCTCTCTCTCTCTCTCTCTCTTCTTCTTATCCTATAAATCTCACTTCTTCATTTAATCAGACAACAAAAACAGAAAATGGAAAAGAATGTGAAAAAATAAATAGAAAAGGAAAGGAAAATCGGAATAAAAGTAAAGAGAAGAAAATGAAATGATAAGAACGAACAAGAACAGAAAATGGAAGGAAAATGGAGAGCGAGGAAATTTATGAAAACAAAAAAGAAAAAGAAATAACAGAGTGAAAAGGACTCGATAACGGAAGGAAATGCGGAGAGAAAGGAAGGATGAGGAAGAGAAATGAAAAAGAAAATGAATGAGAATAGAAAAAGGAATGGGAAGAGAACGGAATATGGAAAAAAACAAAGGAAAAAGTAAAGGATATGAGAAAGTTAAGCGGAAGAAAAAGGGGAAAGGAAAGGCAATGAGAAATAAATAAGGTAAACAAAAGAAAACCACAAAATAAAGATAATAATAGTCAGTTTTTTATATAATCCAGCATATCAATATATTCTGAATGGGGGGGGGGGGTAGAGTCCAGGGTTTAGGGGGGAGGGCGAGGGGGGAGGGTGACTGAGGCAAACCTAACCTAACCTTATCAGTCCCGCTCATCAGTGACCCTCCGTGTGTGTGTGTGTGTGTGTGAGTGTGTGTGTGTGAGTGTGTGTTATCTTGACGCTCCATCATTTTGGCGACGATTTCATCACCACCTCCTCCTTCACCACCACCACCATCACCACGTCCTTCACCTTCACCACCACTACTACCACCACCACCACCACTACCACCTCTACTACCAATACCACCTCCACCACCACCTCCACTTCCTCCACCACCGCCAAATCTGCCATACTTCTTTTCTTGTATCTATTTCTATCGCCTTTGTTATTGTTATCATCGCCATCATCATCTTTATTGCAGTCTGTCTTTATCTTCTTTATTTACTCTCCTTCCTCGTCCTCTTTCTCTTTCAAGGCCATATATGTCTTTCTGCTCTTCACCTTTCTTCTTTATCTACTCTCCTTCCTCGTCCTCTTTCTCTTTCAAGGCCATATATGTCTTTCTGCTCTTCACCTTTCTTCTCTCTCTCCTCCTCCACTCTCTACGTCCTCCTCATACTCCTCCTCTACTTTCTTTCCTCCTCAACATGTATGCACAACCACTTTTTTTCTTCTCCTCCTCCTTACGCCTACGTTTACGAGGAGATATGATTCAAGTACCTGAAGAGTTTAGTAAAGTAGACCACTCCAAGTTTTCTGAACTACAAACCAACTCAAAAAACAGAACCAATAGTCTAACTATTCAAGCGAGTCAAATACAGACATAGGCAGAAGTTCCTCCTCAAACCGAGTCATCCGATACTGGAACAACCTTCCTGCAGAAGTAGTAAGTGCTGAAACCATCAGATTCTTTAAAAATCGCATCGAACGTTATTTCGTCGCGTCAGGAGTAAACTGAACGTGCGCACCGAAGTGCATTGGTCTGCTCTGCAGGCACCAAGTGAATGCCAGGCAGATTAAATCACTAGAGCGGAAAACCTTCCTGTTGCCTGCCTTTCCATGCTTTCATGTTTTCTCCTCCTGCTCGATATCTTTGCTCTCATATTTGATATTTCTTTAAGTAACATTTTACACTATAATCAAATTCTTATCTACTCCTCCTCCTCCTCTTCTCTTTTTTTTTTCCTCTCCATCTTATCTCTCTATTCTCCTATAACCACCACCATCACCATCACCATCTACTCCTACCTTCCCTACGCACCCCCCTCCCGCCTCCCTCCCTCCATATTCCGTCAGTACAAGGAAGTGATCTTAGAGGACAGGTGAGGTTGGGACAGGTAATTGGCGCACCTGAAACTTGTTAGCAGGTAAGCTTGAGCCGGGAGGAATGTTAGACGTGTGGGAGCCTGGCGGAGGAGGAGGAGCAGGAGCAGGAGGAGGAGGAGGAGGAGGAGGAGGAGGAAGAGGAGGTAATTTTGAGCCCCTACAAGAAGAGCCTCCTCCTTACCTTGCCTTACCTTACCTGCCCCCTTGAACCTAAATCCAAATATCATGTTCTTACATTAATTTGGTATTGAGAGAGAGAGAGAGAGAGAGAGAGAGAGAGAGAGAGAGAGAGAGAGAGAGAGAGAGAGAGAGAGAGAGAGAGAGAGAGAGAGAGAGAGAGAGAGAGAGAGAGAGAGAGAGAGAGAGAGAGAGAGAGAGAGAGAGAAACTGCGATTAAGAGTTCTCTTCTTATTTTTCTTTTATTTTTCATGGACTTGTTTTCCTTAGTTTCCCTTCAGCGACCCACTTTACCTATCTTCCTCTTTTCCCACGCTACCTTTATCTCCTCCTCCTCCTCCTCCTCCTCCTCCTCCCCTCCTCCTCTTAATCTTACATGAAGTTGCTAATTGGGCGAAGGGAGGACGAAGACATACACACGAAGGAAGAAAGAGGAGAGGGAAACGTGGAAGAGCGGGTCAAACCAATGGAGGATGGCTATCTTTGAGGGGAAAAAATCCTGCCTATATCTGTACGGCATCGCCTCGTTTGGATCGGGAGACCGTTAGCACCGAGTCTCTGCCTGTAGTTTGAAGGTCAAGAAAATGGAATGATCGACGTGTTGGGGTACTTAGACAAGCGGTGGCAGAGTGGTCAGTGTGCGGACGTGGTGAGCCCGAGGACCTTGGTTCGAATCCCACCGATGCACGCTGACAATTTTCAACCATCGCTGAGAGCCGGAAGATTACCCACATGCTGCCCAGGTCTTCAATAAACCCTAACTTCACTAACTTTGTTCAAGTGGAGTACCAGGGATCAGCAAGGAACAAGTAATTATCATATATTACGGCAGCCACTATAAAAAAAAATTCGTTTGCGCCACTAAAGGACTGAGGTCGCCCAAAAGGCCCCTCAAGAGAGCCTACCAGCGCTATAGCAGCACCTAAGAAAATGAATAAATAAATAAAATAAATGTCAAGTTACTCCTCAAATCGTCCCTATTCCAGAGAGAAGGGCTCGAGCTGCTGTGCCCTCAACACAGTGTAATTTTCGTCGTCCGTCAATGTTCTCCTTCGAATAATTCAGTGTCCATCACACGGCTACTCACATGTCTGCTTGAGTTCCTTAGTGGTAAAGATAATATACGTAATGTTTTTGCTGTTGTTTAGTTTGTTGGTGTTGTTACTGTTTTTGTTTATGTTATTGTTTTTTTTTGTTGTACGTGTTAAAAGTGAAAAAGAGGGAGACAGGGAGGTAAGAACAGGGAGACGAGATAGAGAAGGGCAGACAGAGAGAAAAGCAGAGATAGACAGACAGACAAATAGAGATAAACAGAGAGAAAGATACAAAGATGAAGAGACAGACAGAGATAAAGATAAACAGAGAATGAGAAAGACAAAGACAGAGAGGAAGATAAAACAGAAAAAGATAAAAATATAAATAGGGATAAAGAATGAGAAAGTTGAACTAGGATACAGAAAGATAGAGATACACAGACAAAGATAAACAGAGAAAAAAAAGACAGACAGACAGAAAGGAAGATAAAAATAAAAATAGAAAAAGATAGATAGGAACACAGAACGAGAAAGATGAACAGAGATAGACAGAAAGAGAGATAGAGATAGAGAAAAAGATAAACAAGGAGATTAGACAGAGAAAGGCGAACCGTCCCAATGACCAAGACCCACCACTATCACCCCTTCCACCTCCACCACCACCACCGCCACCGCCGCCGCCTCGAACACATGGCCCGCTGACGACCGTTCTGCCGGCTAGATTACCGTAACCTGTGTCCCGTCTTGTAATTAGGATAGTTCTAACGTAATCACAGACGTTCCTGGCTCCAGATGGCCCCGTGTGTGTGTGTGTGTGTGTGTGTTTGTGTGTGTGTGTGTGTGTGTGTGTGTGTGTGTGTGTGTGTGTGTGTGTGTGTGTGTGTGTGTGTGTGTGTGTGTGTGTGAAGTGTGAGATGGAGGAAGGAAGGCAGTGTGGGATCGTATGGAAAACAGAAAGAGAAAGAGAGAGAGAGAGAGAGAGAGAGAGAGAGAGAGAGAGAGAGAGAGAGAGAGAGAGAGAGAGAGAGAGAGAGAGAGAGAGAGAGAGAGAGAAATACAAAACCACAATATATATACAAAAATCAACTCTGCAACACTCAACCCTTCACTCCTTTCTCTTCGCCTCCCCCCCCAAAAAAACAGGAAGAGGTACAGGAACTTACAGGAGTTCTGGTGTGTGTGTTTTTTGTACTGTAGAAATAGATGAAGAAATGACGACAGTAAACACACACACACACACACACACACACACACACACACACACACACACATATAAAACTTGCAAAAACTAAACGTCCTCGCATTCACGATTCCTTAGCAGCTATAAGGATCTGCATAATCATCAGCATCATCAGCATCATCAGCATCAGAGAGAGGAGTGTAGCATTTCGCAAAACACCGACAGCTAAAGTTCACTAGTACCAATTACGAGGAAAAGGTCACGAAAGAAAAAAAAAAAAAAAAAGGAATGATAAAAAGTAGATACGTTTGTGTTTGGGTAAGTTTGTTTTTTTGTTACTTGATGTGTTTTTTTTCTCGTGTGTGTGTGTGTGTGTGTGTGTGTGTGTGTATGTGTGTGTGTGTGTGTGTGTGTGTGTGTGTGTGTGTGTGTGTGTGTGTGTGTGTGTGTGTGTGTGTCAAAAGTTGTTATTGGATCCCGCTTTTGTTGTTGTTGTTGTTGTTGTTGTTGTTTGTGGGGTTGGGTGGATGGACGTGTGTGTTTATCATTGTCATTCTTCAGGTACTTGCCCTTCTCAAGACACACTTAAACATACAAAAAAAAGTAAATACAGAATACACGAATTTTATATAATCGACAAAAAATGTTAGTAAAGAAGAAAGAAGGAACACACGGAATAAGCATGACTGGATGATGAGGGGAAGAGAGTGAGAAAGAGGAGGAGAAGAAGGAGGAAGAAAGATGGAGAGAGAAGACGGAAGAAGAGAAGAAGAAACAGAGTATGATGATGATGAGGCGGAGGAGGAGGTGAGGAGGAGAATGAGAAAGAGGATGAAAAGGGGAAACATAGATGAAGAATAAGAACAGAGAAGACGAAAAGTAAAGAGTTTGAACACTGAGGAGGAAGAGGAGGAGGGGTGAAAAGTATAGAAGAGTGAAGGAGGACAAAGAACGAGAGGGAAGAAAATGGAATGATGCCGATGAGAAGAGGAAACAAGAAGAAGAAGAGGAGGAAGAACACCATAACACAAGAACCAAAACCTCACAGCAGTCATTCATTATTCCCACACTCGGATTGGCAGGCCAGACTAACTTATACCGAGCCACGAGTCACCTGCATTCAACAGTCACCCTTTACCACGCCATCTATAAGGGTCGTTTTGAGGGTGCTGAGGGGCCGCGCGGGATAGGCCGGTGTGGCGTCCTGCAGGTCTGGCATCCAACGACACTTGCCAATCAGGGTGAAGCACAAATTTACCTTCAGATTGTGGCTTCAGTAGACCGTTTTGTGGTGAGTGGAGGGAGGGAGGGAGGGGTGATGAAGGGGGAAGGGGAAGTAAAATGCGTGTATAGTTAGTGTCAGGGAAGAAGTGGGGAGAGATAAAAGGAAAGGGGGAGGATGGTTTAAGGGGGAGAGGGAAGGGATATGAAGGGAGATAAAGGAAGAGAGGAAGGAGCGTTCAGTACCGTGAGTGATGGAAAAGTTTGGAAAGTTTCGTTTAGTCGGCGCAACATCTGTGGTCATATGCCGGAGAGAGACAGAAGGGGAAGGAATTATAGGAGAAGTGTGAGTGATGGAGGGAGGGAGGATAAGGGGAAAGGAGTAGTGGTTTGGTGAGAGAGAGGAGAAGGGGGTGAGGAAAGACGAGGGGAAGCAGGGGAAAGGGGAAGGAGAGTTTAGTGATGCGAGGAGGGGAGGGAAGATGAGGGGAAAGGGGAAGGAAAATTAAGTGGTGTGAGGGGAGAAGGGAGGGGAGGAGAGGGTAAAAGCAAACTTGGGGACATACGGTACAGCTGCGCGTGACCCAAGTGTTCATCTCCGTCACAATGGCCCTAGAGCCTGAGGTGGGTAAGTAACCATTGCCTCGGGACACAGGGCCAGTGTGACATCCGGGTTACCACTGTTTACCTTCCCCAGGCTGGATGATGAGGGGAAGAGGGTGAGAAAGAGGAGAAAAAGAAGGAGGAAGAAAGATGAAGAGTGAGAAGACGGAGGAAGTGAAGTAGAAACAGAGTATGATGATGATGAGGAGGAGGAGGAGAAGGTGAGGAGGAGGAGAATGAGAAAGAGGAGGAGAAAGGGGAAGACAGAGGAAGGAAGAATAAGTAGACAGAAGACGAGGAGTAAAACGGATAGTATTGAGGAAGAAGTGGAGGAGGGTGAAAAGTAAAGAAGAGTGAAGGAAGATAAAGAACGAGAGGGAAGAAAATAGAGAGATGCCGATGAGAGGGAACAAGAAGAAGAAGAGGAAGAAGAACATCACAACACCAGAACCAAAACCTCACAGCAGTCATTCATTATTTCCAGCTGGGTTCGTAGTTAGGCGCGCTTACCACTGCACCGCGGAGACGAAAAAAGTGAAAAAAGATGGAAGGAAATGGACGCAGGGAAAGAGGTGAGGAGGGAAGAAGAAAGGCAGAATGATGATGATGGCGATGATTATGATGACAAGAGATGATAATGATAGTGAGGATGAAGGGTGAAGAGAGAGAGAGAGAGAGAGAGAGAGAGAGAGAGAGAGAGAGAGAGAGAGAGAGAGAGAGAGAGAGAGAGAGAGAGAGAGAGAGAGAGAGAGAAAAGGATGATGGAATGATGTTGAGAGCTCCCTCCTTCTTTACCTCCATCCCTCCCTCCCTCTCACCTTTCCTCACACCTGCAACCACCACTGCCACCACCACCGCCACCACCTTGCCCTTCACAGGTGACCATTTGTAATCCATCACCCGACTCGTAAAATAACACCCAGGAAGTAAAGGTGAGGCGGGGAAAAAAAAGAAAGAGAAAATGAGGGTTGGAAAAAATGCTAGAGAGAGGGAGGGAGAGAAAAAAAATTGCCTCACTTTGCAGGATGGGTGGTCAGGGCATGTCATGGGGGAAGGTGGTGGTGAAGGTGGTGGGGGTGGGGGGGGGTCATGGTGGTGGTGGTGGTGGTGGTGGTGGTGGTCGTCTTCGTAAGTTTTGAAGGAAGTTAATATATGGCTTAAACTTACTGACTGACTGACTGACTGACTAAATGATTGACTGGCCGACTGACTATAACACTGGATAGACGATTAAAAGCATACTGAATGACTAAACGATTGACTAAACTACTGACTGACTGGTTGACTATCTGACTAGCTAAGTGACTGACTGACTAAATGTACGGGTGATTGACATTTGACTGATGAACTGATAGCCTGACAAACTGACTGGATAGAAGATTGAAAGCATACTGAATTACTGACAGACTGACTAAATAACTGACTGGTTGACTAAATGGCTGACTGAGTTACTAAATACAACTGACAAAGGTAGTGACTATTTAACTGGTGGAAAGTCTCTCTCTCTCTCTCTCTCTCTCTCTCTCTCTCTCTCTCTCTCTCTCTCTCCACGCCCTCACCACAGCACGCGTCCCAGGGCACTAAATCCGCAATACTACCTGTCCCCCTACACACCTGTCCACACCTGTCCCCCTACACACCTGTCCACACCTGTCCCCCACACACACCTGCTGACTCACACCTCCCATTCTATTTTTTTTTTTTTTTTTTTTTGGTGGCGGTTTATGCCGAACGTTTGGTGGCGTGAGGTTTTGTATTCTTTTTCCTCCTTCTGTTTTTCCTCCTTTTTCTCCTCTTTCTCCATCTCCTCCTTCGTCTTCTGCTCCTCTTCCTTTTTTATTTCGTCACTACTTCTTGTTCTTGCTTATTCCTGTTCTCATTGTTGCCCTTCCTCTCCTCCTCTTTCTAATCTAATTCTATCTGTCTCCACTTCTTCCTTTTCTCATTTTTTCCCTGTTCTCATTTTCTTCTATTCCCTTCCCCTCTTTCTCAACCTCTTCCCTACCTCTTATTTTTTTCTCGTTTTATTTATGGTTCACTTATTTTCCCTCTTCTCCTCTTCTTTTTCATCTTCTTTATCTCCTCTTTTTCCTTTTCCTGTTGGTTCTGTTCTTTTCTTTCTTTCTCTCTTTCTCTATTTCATTTTTTTCCTACTGCATTTGTTCTTATTTTGCTTTTCCTCCCTTCCTCATCTTTCTCACCTTTCTCTATCTCCTCTTCTTCCTTTTTCTCCTTTTATTCCTGCACTCTTCCTTTCCTTCACATCCTCGTATTTCTCACTTTAATCTAACTGTTCTTTCTTCTCCTTTTATACCTGTTCCCCTTTACTTCCTTCCGTTCCTTCTTCTCACCTTCCTTCTCTATCTAACCAACTGAATAACACAAAAAAAAAGTAAGCAAAACAAGAAATAAATAACAAAACAAGAAAAAGAAACTGAGAGGTCAAAACTAAGGACTCTAAAATGGAGGAGGAGGAGAAAGAAGAGATGGAAGGAGGGAGAGAAGGCAAGGAACAAGAGAGGGAGGAAGGGATGGCAGGAGAGAAGAGAGGAGGAGGAAGAAGGGTAGGTAAGGAGGGCCTGGAGGAGGGAGAAGGGAGGGTAAGGTAAGGAGGAGGTCTGGGCTGGCCTGGCGTGGCGTGGGCAGGGCAGGGCCGGGTATAGGGTGGAGGTCAGCGCGGATGGCCGGAGGGCGCAGCAGAGACACCAATATTACGACAAAGACACGGGCAATAATGTAATGATTATGGCCGCTGTCTCTCCCGCCGCGACGTGTACGCCTCAGCCTGGCGATCTGATCCTGAATTTAATCACAGTGCCCTCAGTAATTCAACGACCAGGGACGAGGAGGCAGAGGGGAGTAACCGCGGCTGCCTGCACCTCGCCCGCTGAGTCTGGAGTCCTCGAGTGGCTGACGGAGGGGTGAGCTTTAGTGCGCGGCGACTCGTGGGGCGGTGTGAGGGGCGCGGCGTGCTCTGAGGAGACTAGGAGGGGCGTGATTAAGTAGAGGGTGAGGGGCTGGATACCCTAAGACGTTCGGGGAAGCGTTTAGTGGCGTGTAATTTGGGGACGTCTCATTGCTAAAAGTATGGTGATCACCCAGCGCTGAGGGACGGTACCCGGCGGCCTCCTCCTCCTCTCCCTCCTCCTCCTCCTCCTGTGCTCCTATGCCTCAATGCTCAGGTAACAGCATCCTCCTCGTCCGCCTCCTCCCCTTATGCCCTTATGCCCTGATGTCAGCCTCCTCCTCCTCCTCCTGCTTAAGGGTGAAGTAGGAGGATCAGGGGAGCGATGAGGCACAAGAGCAGGGCTGGAGGAGGCGACGAAGGGAGGCACGAATGAGGGGGATGAGGAGGAGAGTGAGAACAAAGATGCGGAGAAGGAAGATGATGGAGATAATGAGGGAAGAGAATGGAGGAAGAGGAGCCACAAGAGGAACTGCGAAAGAGGAGGAGAGAAGTGGAGGGAAAAGAGAAGGCACAAAATGGAGGGAAAATGAGGGGAATGAGAAGGAAGATGAGAAATAGAGAGATGACGAGGATATGAGGGAAAGAAAGGGATGAGGAAGAGGAGTAAGAACAAATATGATAAATAAGGAGATGGCAAGTAAAAGAATGAGGACGATAGGAGCAACGATGATGATGGTGATAATGATGACAATGATGATGACAGGAAAAAAGGAGAATATGATGTTTTCTTATCTTCACTGAAAAAAAATGGATTAAGAGATAGAAAAAAAGAAGATGAACACAAGAGCGACGGAGACAGCAGGCTATTATTATTTTTGGTGATGCAAGCAATAAAATTATTTCTCTCTCTCTCTCTCTCTCTCTCTCTCTCTCTCTCTTCAAGACCTACCACACGGCAACCCGCAAGTACATCCAAAATAAGATATTGTCTGAGAGAGAGAGAGAGAGAGAGAGAGAGAGAGAGAGAGAGAGAGAGAGAGAGAGAGAGAGAGAGAGAGACTAATAACCATATACACCTGCACACACTTCAAATCAAGGTGCATTAAGGTGAACTCATCCCTTTCCTCCTCGTCCTTAATTGTGTGTGTGTGTGTGTGTGTGTGTGTGCGCTTAATGTCCCGGGAATCAAAATTTTGCACAGCGCCAATTTGGGAAGATGAGCTGCGCGGTTTGACGACGTTGAGGCTCCCCTTAAGAACCCTGTTGCCCGGCGCATTACATTGGATGGCTTGTGATTGCGCTGAATGAGAAACCGCGGAAGGAGTTTAAAATGGAGCTTGAGAGTAGTAGTGTCACTGTGCTTTTTTGTATTATGAGTTGGTGTTCTGTGTGTCTTTTTCTTACTTTACTTACTTATTTTTTACTTTTTCTTACTTTACTTACTAACTTCTTACTTTTTCTTACTTTATTTATTTTTGTTTCTTCTCGTTTCGCTTATCTTAACTTGCTTGGTCTATTCACTTTTTCTCTCTCACTTTACCTTTTTTTTATTTTAGTTATCAATGCAATTTCCTGTTCTTGTCTCAGTTCTCGTTTGCTGTTCTTCATCAAACGTGCTTTCTTTATTTTTGTCTCTTCTCGTTTCGCTTTTCTTAGATTGCTTGGTCTGTTCACTTTTCTCTCTCATTTTACCTTCGTCTTTTAATTTTACTTATCAATGCAATTTCCTGTTCTTGTCTCCGTTCTCGTTTCGCTGTTCTTAAACGTGCTTAGTCTGTCTTCACTCAGTTGTATTTTCTCTTTTTGTTTTGTTTTTCTTCGTCTTATTTTATTATCTCACTCACCTTTATTTTCTTCTTTAACATCGTCTTTTTTTTCTAAACTCGCCCATAGTCTGTCCATTTTTTTCTATATTTTTACTTTCATACTTTTTACTATATCATCACCATTTCATCTTTTCTTAATGTTTGTCTTTCTTCTATTATTTATCTCACTAACCTTTATTTTTTTCTTTAACATCGTCTTCCTTTTCTAAACTCATCCATAGTCTGTCCATTTTTTCTTTATTTATACTTACATATTTTCTGGTACACTTATTTTTACTATATCATTACCATTTCATCTTTTCTTTGTTCTTTTTTTTATTTTATCTTCATTTTCGTCTCTTTTCTAAATCTGCTTCATCTGTCTTCACGTATCATTTTCTCTCCTCTACTTTATACTTTCTAAACTTTCCTCTCATTTCTTTCCTTCTATTTATCGTTTACATATCACAATAATTTCACCTCTTTTTAATGTCCTTGTTTCTTTTCATCTTCATACTCGTGTTTGATCCGTCTACAATATTTTTTCTTTGTCTCATTTTCACTGTTTATCTCCTTTTCACACTCACCCACCCCCTCGACCTTACCCACCTACCCACCCACTAAACCTTCTCCACCCATCTACTCACCAACACAATCACCTAACCCACCTATCCACTCCACTCACCTACCCACCACCTCCACACACTTTCCTACCCCCTATCCACACTTACCCACCTACCCACCCACTAACCCATCCCCACCCATCTATTCACCAACACAATCACCTAACTCACCTATCCACTCCACTCACTTACCCACCACCTCCACACACTTTCCTACCCCCTATCCACACTTACCCACCTACCCACCCACTAACCCATCCCCACCCATCTATTCACCAACACAGTCACCTAACCCACCTATCCACTCCACTCACCTACCCACCACCTCCACACACCTTCCTATCCTCTATCCACACTTACCCACCCACCCACTAACCCATCCCCACCCATCTATGCACCAACACAGTCACCTAACCCACCTATCCACTCCACTCACCTACCCACCACCTCCACACATCTTCCTATCCTCTATCCACACTTACCCACCTACCCACTCCTCATCCATCTACCCAACTCCACCTTTGTACCCTTTCCCGTATGGTCGTATGGATGATGAATTAATGGAAAGCAATGACACACACACAAAAAAACGCCAATAACCATCATCCGCTGAGGTAAACGGAAACAAAAGAGAAAAACACGCAAGTAAAAAAAAAAAAAAAAAAAGATTACCGCCTCACGACAGACTCCGAAGATCAATCATCCCAAAACCCATCGGTCATCCACCCACCTAATCCACCTACCCACCCACCCACCCCCTCGACCTTACCCATCTACCTTACCCATCTACACATCCACTCCCCACCTACACTCACCTTATCCACTAACACACCCAGCAACACACATCCACCCACCTACATACATCCAACCACCTGCACACACACACACACACACACACACACACACACACACACACACACACACACCATATCGTACCCTCCACTCATTCCCTCTTTCCAGCTCTCGTCATCCAACAAACCTAACCTAACCTAACCTAACCTAACCTCAACCTAACCTAAGCAAACGTAATCAACCTTTACATATCCTAACTTAACCTAGGCAACCTTTATTCAGCCCATCCTAACCTACACTAACTAAACCTGAATCAACCCAATCAGCCATGACCTAACTCTTAACCAAATGACACCAAACTTCACCCAGCCTAACTTATACTAACCTATCATAATCACTATTTACTTAGCCCAACTAACCTAACCTAACCTAACCTAACCTAACCTAACCTAACCAAACCTGAACCAACCCACTCAACCTCTACCTAACTTTAACCAGACTAACCTAACCTAACCTAACCTAACCTAACCTAACCTAGCCTACACTAACCAAACCTGAACCAACCCTCTCAACCTCTACCTAACTTTAACCAGACTAACCTAACTTAACCAAACTCAATCTAACCTAACCACTAGTCCACACAAACCAACCACACGCTGTACCCTTGTCGTTCATCCACCCGTCACCTTCGCCGTACAGTAAACAACCACATCGTCCACCCCCTCCATTCTCACTCACCCGTTCATCCATGTCACATCCAGTCCCAATGTAAACTCACCCATTTCACCCAATTAATCACGCACACACACCTTCCTACACCTGCTCATACCTACATATCACATCCCTCCGCCACACACACACACACACACACACACACACACACACACACACACACACATCCGCACATACACATCCCCCCCACACACACACGCACATCGCCCCCATACTCACCTCTCCATCCCTCCCCCCCACACACACACACATCCACAAGCACATCCCCCCCCCATACACACACACGCACATCCCCCCCCACACACACACACCTTTCCATCCCTCCCCCTCCCACACACACGCAGGTCACCCCTCACCTCCCCCCACCCCCACAGACATATCTACACGTCACATCATATCACTCACCTCAAAATGTCCCCTTCAGAAAATGACATGAAATAAAAAAGGAGAGCAAAAAACTCACCCCTCCTCCTCCTCCTCCGCCGCCTCCTCCTCCTCCGCCGTTTCTTACCTCCATAATCGTCCCTCTCTACCTCCTTTCCCCACCCCTCCTTCCCCACCATTTACCTCCCCCCACTTTCCTCCCTGACCCAGCCTACTCATTCTTCTCCCCTCCCCAAAACTCATCCCCTCCTCCCTTTAACTCCCCACCTAACTCTCCTCCTCTTAACCCTATCCATCCCTGACTCAAGAACACTGTAACCATCCCCTTACTTTCCTCCCCTGATCCCCTCCCTTCCTCCCCCAAGAACACAGTAACCCCAAATTCTCTCCCCTCGTAACTCCCTATCTCCCTTCCCCGTTGCTCCCTTCATCCCTTACCCAAACACTTTTCTCCCTCCTAACACCCCCCCCGGTATGGTTCGGCCCACTACCTCTTCTTTTGCACCCCTCCAACCCGTACCAGTCTGGACCCACTCCCTAACTAACCCAAGCACCCCAGCCACCCAGAACACCCTCAACCCCCTCACCTGAGCCCCTCTTAAACCTTCATAACCCCCTCCCCGTCCCCTGATCCCCCTTCAACCCCCTTCCTCCCTCCCTGTACCTAGCTCCCCTGAACCCCTGCCCCCCTCCCCGTCCCTGCAGGCACCGCGGAACCCCCTAATCACTTTATGAAGGTATCCTAATAATATGATTTTAGCGAGGCCCCGGCTGGCCCCATGGACGCGGGCCTGTGTTTGAGGAGGACAATAAAAGAAACTACTCGTGTATTTGGTGTCATTGGCGGGGAGGGAGCGAGGCCTGTCATTAGCCTGGAACGTGGGGGGAGGGAGGGGGGAGGGAGGGGGAGGAGGGAAGGGACGGAAGAGGGGCGTTTACAGAGAAGGTTTTTGGTTGAAGGTGAAGGTGGGTGGTTGGAGAGAGAGAGAGAGAGAGAGAGAGAGAGAGAGAGAGAGAGAGAGAGAGAGAGAGAGAGAGAGAGAGAGAGAGAGAGAGAGAGAGAGAGAGAGAGAGAGAGAGAGAGAGAGAGAGATTGGTAAATGACATACACACACACTGGAGAGACGAGATATCAGAAAGGAGGAGGAGGAGGAGGAGGAGGAGGAGGAGGTGGAGGAGGAAAAGGACGAGCAAGAGGAGGAATAAGAAAAGAAGTAAAGAGCAGGAGGTGGTCAGGGTGTAAGTGGAGAAGACAGAGGAGGAGGAGGAGGAGGAGGAGGAGGAGGAGGAGGAGGAGGAGGAGGAGGAGGAGGAGAAGTAAGTGCCGGAGGTGATGGAAGGTGTGAGTACATTAGAGAAGAATGGCAATTATGATAATGACACACACACACACACACACACACACACACACACACACACACACACACACTCCACCTAGCCTCTCCATAACCGAGCTCAGGCCTATTCTAAGCCTACACACACACACACACACACACACACCATTTTTGCCCATAAACACCTCATTTTTTACCCCTTTAAGCCCAGCCACCTCGCCTACACAACAATTAGGCTCAACTGGTGACTTAAGGTAGGCCTATGCTGGGGGGAGGAGGAGGAGGAGGAGGAGGAGGAGGAGGAGGAGGAGGAGGAGGAGGAGGAGGAGGGGGAGGGGAGAAAACACCTGGCCCTAATTAGCGTCACCTTCAATTAATGTGTCTAAGTACTCTGGCCAACCGCAGTCGTTAAAGGAATATATACATCAATTAATAAGATAAATACGTTAATGACTACAGCAATACGATAACAAAAGGCAGTGAAGTAAATGGAAAAGCGTCAAGTGGATTCGGTGAACTCAAACAAGATTAACTGAACTGGAAATAAAAAAAAAGTCCATCAATTGCTTCGCGTGAATAAAAAATCATGCAACTTGTATTAAAATAACACTTATAGGATAATTTTTTCCTATTCTTTTTAGGCAGACAGACCAAGGGCAGAATAAACTAATGGAATAGGAGGAAGAAAGAGGAAAAAAAGGAAAAGGAGGAAGAAGAAAGGGGAAGAAGAAAATAGGAAAAAGAACAAGAACAAAATGAAGACACTGAATAAAAAATAATGGAAAAGGGGGAGGAAGAAAGAGGAAGAAGAAAAAAGGAAGAGGAGAAAGAAAGAAGAAGAAAAAAATAGGAAAAAGAACCACTCCACAGGGATCTACCGTATTGGCACTCACCACATGACCGCGACGCCTGTTCCACTCATCCACCACTCCACAGGGATCTATGGTATTGGCACTCACCACATGACCGCGACGCCTGTTCCACTCATCCACCACTCCACAGGGATCTATCGTATTGGCACTCACCACATGACCGCGACGCCTGTTCCACTCATCCACCACTCCACAGGGATCTATCGTATTGGCACTCACCACATGACCGCGACGCCTGTTCCACTCATCCACCACTCCACAGGGATCTATCGTATTGGCACTCACCACATGACCGCGACGCCTGTTCCACTCATCCACCACTCCACAGGGATCTATCGTATTGGCACTCACCACATGACCGCCACGCCTGTTCCACTCATCCACCACTCTACAGGCACACAAATCATTGCCTATATCTTTTCTGAATATGGATTTATCTAACTTTAACGAGTACGGAGGGGAGGGAAAAGAGAATGAGGTATGGACAAAAGAAGAAGACATGGACTTGATAATGAGGATAAGGAAAAGGAAGAGGATAAGTAATGGAAAAGCAACAAAAAGACTAAACAAAGTGGAGACAAAGGAGGTATACTGAAGGAGGAGATGAAGGAGGGAAGGGGAGAGCAGACACATAGGCATAGGGGTAAAGGAGTGAAGGGAGGGAAGCACAGTATCAGAGCAGCGGAAGGGAGAGGAAAGGTAGGGAAAGGTACGGAGAAGGAAGAGTAGGGGAGGGAGAGGAAGAGAGTGCAGGGAAGGGAGGGAGAGGAAGGGGAAGGAAAGGTAGAGAAAGGTACGGAGAAGGAAGAGAAGGGGAGGGAGAGGAAGAGAGTGCAGGGAAGGGAGGGAGAGGAAGGGGAAGGAAATGTAGAGAAAGGTACGGAGAAGGAAGAGTAGGGGAGGGAGAGGAAGAGAGTGCAGGGAAGGGAGGGAGAGGAAGGGGAAGGAAAGGTAGAGAAAGGTACGGAGAACGGAAGAGAAGGGGAGGGAGAGGAAGAGAGTTCAAGATGGGGAAAAGGGGAAGGGAGGGAGAAAAGAGGGGTAGGGGGGGAAGAAAGGATAAGGGGGGAAAAATGTGTATAGGGAAAGGAAAGCGTGGTTAGGGAGAGGAAGGGAGTGTAAGTAGGGGTAAGGAGGGAAGGTGGGCAGGGAGGGATATGTATAGGGAAGGGAGGGGTAGAGAGGGGAAATGTAGGGAGAGGTAGGCAGTGAAGGGGGGCAGGGAGGGGGGGGGGCAGGGAGGGAGAGTAGGGCATAATAATTAGTCCCAAATGATCATCGCTGGAAAACGTTTGTGCACGAGGCAAATTAGGCACCACGCTATCACCTGCCCATCTCTCTTACCTTGACGCAGGGGAGGGGGAGGGGAGGGGAGGGGAGGGGTAGGAGGAGGAGGAGGAGGAGGAGGAGGCGGTTAGGTTGCATAGGTTTGGGAGGACGGAGGACATCAAGTTATTACGTCATGGTTTAAGTGGAGGAAGAAGAGGAGGAGGAGGAGGAGGAGGAGGAGGAGGAGGAGAAGGAGGAGGATTAGATAAGGGTTGAAGAGGAGGATGTGGTACTGGTGGAGGAGGAAGAGGGGTCGGAAAAGGAGGAGGATGTGAAGAGAAGAAGATGGAAGAAGAGGGGAAAAGAGTGGAGGCCGGGAGGAAAGGAAGGAAATGGTGGAGGAGGTGGAATAAAGGGAGGAAAAGGTAGAGCGAAGAGCAGAAGACATTGGAAAATAATTGAAGTGGAGAAAGAGGAGATGGAAGAGAGAATAAAGGTGGAGAATGAAAGTAGAGGAGAAAGAGAAGAAGGGGTGGGTGGAAAGAAGGGAAAATAAAAGAAGTGGAAGGAGAGGATGTGGAGGGGAAAGGAAAAATTATGATAAGAACTGTGGAAGTGGAAGTAAGAGGTGAATGTGATAAGGATGAAGTGGAAAAGGTGGAGGGAGGGAAGGAGAGAAGGTGGAGGAAGAGGAGGAGGCAAGTCGTTTTACTGATAAGAAGATAAAAAGAAAGGAAGATATAGAAAAGGAGGAGGAGGAGAGGAGGAAGAGGGAGAGGTGGAGGGAGGGAAGGAGAGAAGGTGGAGGAAGAGGAGGAGGCAAGTCGTTTTACTGATAAGAAGATAAAAAGGAAGGAAGATATAGAAAAGGAGGAGGAGGAGAGGAGGAAGAGGGAGAGGTGGAGGGAGGGAAGGAGAGAAGGCGGAGGAAGAGGATAAGGCAAGTCGTTTTACTGATAAGAAGATAAAAAGGAAGGAAGATATAGAAGTGGAGGAGGAGGAGGAGGAGGAGGGAGAAGAAGTGGAGGTGTGGAGGTAAGTCATCTCCAGTGCCTACTAAAGGATAGATGCTCACCCCCCCACCACCCCTCCCCTCCCTCGCCCCGCCCCGCCCCGCCCCAGCCGGCGCCGCTGACACGGGGCCGGGACCCGAAAATCTACCTGTCCATTACCTGTCTTCCTAATTACTGTTTGGCGGCCCTTTTTACTCTTGTCCTTGTCATTCCTCCTCCTCCTCTTGTTGTTGTTGTTGTTTTTGTTTTGTCATTCCTCCTCCTCCTCCTCCTCTTGTTGTTGTTGTTGTTGTTGTTGTTTTGTTGTCATTTCTCCTCCTCCTCCTCCTCCTCCTCCTCCTCCTCCTGTTGTTGTTGTTGTTGTTGTTGTTGTTGTTGTTGTTGTTTTGTTGTCATTTCTCCTCCTCCTCCTCCTCTTGTTGTTGTTGTTGTTGTTGTTGTTGTTTTGTTGTCATTTCTCCTCCTCCTCCTCCTCTTGTTGTTGTTGTTGTTGTTGTTGTTGTTGTTGTTGTTGTTGTTGCTGTTGTTGTTGTTGTTGTTGTTGTTGATGTCCATAATTCTCTCTCTCTCTCTCTCTCTCTCTCTCTCTCTCTCTCTCTCTCTCTCTCTCTCCCATAATCCACCTTCACCTCCCTCTCTCCCTCCTTATCTCCCTTTCTCCATCTGTCTCTTTTTGCAACTTCCCCTCCCTTCCCCTCCCTTTTCCCCTTCCTCCCTCCCTTTCTCCCTTCCTTCCTTCCTCCTTCCTCCTCCGTCCCTCCCTCTCTCCTTATATCATCGTTTCTCCATCTGTAACTGCGTCCTGCCCATTCCATCCATCCCCTTTGCATCTTTCTCTCCCTCCCTCCCTTCCTCTCTCTCCTCCCTACTCCCCCCCCCCTCCCTCCGGTGAAGGCAGAGGTGGCCGCCAGAGGTCGCTAAGGTGCACCTCTCGTAATAAATGATTGCTAATGACGCCTTATGTATGACGGGGCGGTGCGGTGCGGGTGTCATTAGATTGTCATTATGGGGAGGACCGGCAGACGACGACGACGAGGAGGAGGAGGAGGAGGAGGAGGAGGACAGGGCATAAGGAAGAAGAGAGGGTGGTCGCTGCGTATTCACTTTTTTTGTCAACTCGTACCAAAAAAAAGGAAGGAAAGAGAAAGGTACAGAAAAAAAGGTAATTATTCGTCGTTATCTTACGAATGCTACAAACAATACTCGTTCAGTTTATGTCATTGTGTTTTGTTTTGTCTTTATGATTAGCTTAAATACGGATAAAGAACGTAAACTAACACACACTTACGAATATTAACAATCGAATTATGAAAATATATAAAAATACAAAAACATTCATAGAAAATAGATGAACAAACTGATTAACAGATGGACAGCTAGATAGAGAGATTGACAGATGGGTAAACATAAATAAAAATACATAGATATACAAAGAGAGATACAGAGATACAGCCAAAGAGATACAGAGAGACATACAGACAGTCAGACAGAATAGAAAGCAGAAATCACAGACAAACAGACTAATAAACGGGGTAACAGAAAGGAAAACAAAGTATCCTCCTCCTCCTCCTCCTTCTCCTCCTCCCTCTCTCTCTTTCCTCTCTGCCAGTCTTCCTCTCCACCTCCCTCTCATACATTTTTTCTCCTCCTTCCCTCCCTCTCGTTCCCGTAACTCCCTTCCTCCCTCCCTCTCCTCCTCCTCTCCCTCCTCTTCCTCCTCCCCCACCTCCTCCTCCTCCACCCCCTCTCCGTTTTTCTTCATTCGTTCTAGTAAATAAAAACAAGGGGAAAGGGAAAATATACGAATGAATGAAAAAATTAATTAATGAAGAAAAAAAAAATAACAACGATAAAGACACAGACAGACATAAACAAAGAGGAAAAAGGAAAAGTGTGGAGAGAGTGAGAGCCAGGTGAGGTAGGTAGGTACAGGTGAGAGAGGGAGGGCGGGGAGACGGCGATCCCAGGTGTGGTGGCAGGAGTGTTAACAATTCAGGTGAACACAGGTGAGAGGCGTGCATGTCTGGCTCTTTACCTGCCCCCCCCCCCCCACACACACACACACGCACACACACACACAGACACACAAGCCAATATCCACATTTGCTTAACTTCGCTGGTTTTCATTCTCTCTCTCTCTCTCTCTCTCTCTCTCTCAAAGGAAGGACATGAGAGGATGTAAACCAGTGGGATAGAATTTTAAAACTGTTGATGTAGTTATGGAAGAAGAAGAAGAAGAAGAAGAAGAAGAAGAAGAAGAAGAAGAAGAAGAAGAAGAAGAAGAAGAAGAAGAAGAAGAAGAAGAAGAAGAAGAAAAATAAAAAGAAGAAGAAAAAGAAGAAAACGAAGAAGAAGAAGAAGAAGAAGAAAAAGAAGAAGAAAAAGAAAGAAGAAGAAGAAAAAGAAAAAGAAGAAGAAGAAGAAAAAAAGAAGACGAAGAAAAAAAAGAAGAAGAATCAAAAAAAGAAAACAATAGAAAAAATAACAAACCAACAACAACGATGACGACGATGATGACGATAGCGATTAAAACAAACCCAAATCAAGAACGAAAAAAAAAAAATTGAAAAGATTGAAAAAAAAAAGAAAAAAAAGGAAGAGAGAAGAGCCACAGGTAAAACACAGGTAAGAACACGCAGGTGCCAAATATGCGGATTCCTAGTCCACCTGTGTCCTACCTGGTGACGAGAGAGAGAGAGAGAGAGAGAGAGAGAGAGAGAGAGAGAGAGAGAGAGAGAGAGAGAATAAATGAGGGAAAATTGCTAAGAAAGACATGTCGCTAATTTTTTATCGTGCGTGCTTGTGTGTGTGTGTGTGTGTGTGTGTGTGTGTGTGTGTGTGTGTGTGTGTGTGTGTGTGTGTGTGTGTGTGTGTGCGTGTGTGTGTGTGTGTAATAACAAAAATAAGAGGAACATGAATAAGAAGAAGAAAAAGAAGAAGAAGAAGAAGTAGAAATGTAAATAGGAAAAAGAAAAATGAATAAACGTGAAAATATTTAGTATCACCACAAATAGAGAGAGAGAGAGAGAGAGAGAGAGAGAGAGAGAGAGAGAGAGAGAGAGAGAGAGAGAGAGAGAGAGAGAGAGAGAGAGAGAGAGAGAGAGAGAGAGAGAGAGAGAGAGAGAGAGAGAGAGAGAGAGAGAACATGTAACCCAGCCCAACCCATCCATCAAAAAAAAAAGACTGAGGGAAGAAAATGACACAGAAAATCACACGCCGACAGACAGACAGACAGACAGGTAGAAAAATTAGACACAGATACAAGACAGAGAGACAAGAGAGACAAGACAGAGACCAGCAACAGGAGGAGGAGGAGGAGGAGGAGGAGAGCAGTCGAAAGGAGAATGAAGAGGAGGCAAAAAAGAGTAAAAATGGAAGGAAGGAGAGGACAGGATGGGGAAGAGGTGAGAGAAAGAGGAGGAGGAGGAGGAAGAAGAGAGAGAAGAGGAAGATAAACAAGAGGAAGACGATAACGTATAAATAAGGAAGAGGTAGAACGAAGAGGGAAGAAGAAGAAGAAGAAATAGAAGAAGAAGAAGAAGAAGAAGAAATAGAAGAAGAAAAATAATAAGAAGAAGAAGAAGAAAAAAAAAAAAGCTGTAGATGGAAGAGTATGAGGAAGCGAGAACGGAGAAGGAAGAACAAGAACAAGATCAAGAACATAAAGAACAAGAAAAAACAAGAACAAGAACATGAGTAATAACAAGAACAAAACGAAGGCGAAGAACAAAAAAAATAAGCACAAAAAATTAGACAAAGCAGAACAAGAAGATTAAAATAAAAAAAAGACATGAAGAAGGAGGAGGACATGGAAAAGGAGGAGGAGGAAGAAGAAGAAGACGAGGAGAAGGAGGAGGAGGAGAAGGAGTGACACCAGTAATTTGCCAATGGTGGTTATTTCCAGTGGATCCGGTGTGGCCAGGTAACTATTTGTACAGGTAATGGCCGACAGGTGGGCCCCTCCGACGGGTACCCAGCAATATGGCGCCCACCGGCCATTAATAACCCACTATCACCGCCATTTACCCGACCAGCCATTAGCGGAGGGAGGGAAGGAGGAAGGGCGGGAAGGAGGGAGGGTAGAGACGTGTCATATAGATTTTTCCGGCATTTGTCAAGGTGTTTCTGTGATTGTTTAATAGTCCGCTGTGGAAAGGTAGGAAAGGTGGGTTGCCGGGGGAAGTTATGTTAGTTATGTGGTGAGTGCTCCCTCCATCCCTCCCTCTCTTCCCTTATCCCTGAACCTATGTAAAAAGAGGGCAGTTAAAAAGAGTAGAAGGAAAGAAAGTAAAAATAGAAGGAATATTAAGAAGAAGAAGAAGAAGAAGAAGAAGAAGAAGAATCAGGAAAAGAAGAAGAAGAAGAAGAAGAAGAAGAAGAAGAAGAAGAAGAAGAAGAAGAAGAAGAAGAAGAAGAAGAAGAAGAAGAAGAAGAAGAAGAAGAAAGAGAAGAAGAAGAAGAAAAAGAAGAAGAAGAAGAAGAAGAAAAAAAAAGAAGAAGCAGGAAAAGAAGAAGAAGAAGAAGAAGAAGAATCAGGAGAAGAAGAAGAAGAAGAAAAAGAAGAAGAAGAAAAAAAAAATATAAATAGGGAAAAGAACGATAAATAAACGTGAAAATATTTAGCATCGCCACAAATAATATTAGAGAGAGAGAGAGAGAGAGAGAGAGAGAGAGAGAGAGAGAGAGAGAGAGAGAGAGAGAGAGAGAGAGAGAGAGAGTGTACAAGGTGGGGATAAAACGAGTGGATTAGGATTAAGATCAGTCTGTTATGTGGTTCCTTCTCTCCCTCCACTCCATCCCTCCTTCCTTTCTTCCTACCCACATAATAAAGGAGGCTACACTAGGTCTGTCTATCTCTGGCAGCTTCTGAGAGACATGTGTTCGCTTGCTCGTAATAAATCTTGCTAGTCTCCATTTGTAACTTGGAATGATGTAAGTTGCAGGATCTCCACATTTGATGAACTTGTACCGTGCATCCAGGACTCTCTTTCTATGCTAGTTTTTGCTTGTTTTTTGTATACGATAGTTTTTGTATATGTATTTTTTTCTGTATTTGTATATTTTTGCATATCTTTTATTTCTATACACTAATTTTTGCATGTCTTTTATTTCTATAAGCTTATTTTTGCATGTCTTTTATTTCTATACGGTAATTTTTGCATATCTTTTATTTCTCTACGCTAATTTTTGCATATCTTTTATTTCTATACGCTAATTTTTGCATATCTTTTATTTCTATACGCTATTTTTGCATATCTTTTATTTCTATACGCTAATTTCTGCATATCTTTTATTTCTATAAGCTAATTTTTGCATATATTTTATTTCTATACGCTAATTTTTGCATATCTTTTATTTCTATAAGCTCATTTCTGCATGTCTTTTATTTCTATACGCTAATTTCTGCATATCTTTTATTTATATACGCTAATTTCTGCATATCTTTTATTTATATACGCTAATTTCTGCATATCTTTTATTTATATACGCTAATTTCTGCATATCTTTTATTTATATACGCTAATTTCTGCATATCTTTTATTTATATACGCTAATTTCTGCATATCTTTTATTTCTATTCGGTAATTTTTGCATATCTTTAATTTATCTACGCTAATTTCTGCATATCTTTTATTTCTATACGTTAATTTTTGCATATCTTTTTTTTATCCTGGATTTTAACTTTTTTTCTAAAGGGTCAAAACATTGTAAGCTTTTCATGAACATCCTATTTCTTTCATTCATTTCTTCCTTTTCTTTCCCTCGCCCATTCTCTCTCATCCTCTCTCTCCTTCTTACCTATTTCTCCTCTACTTGTATGTTCTGTTCCTCACACCTCTGTTTTTCTCTGTCTCTCCCTCTCTGTCTTATTTTCCCGCCCCTTCCTCTTGGATATCGGCAACTCGTATGTACCTCCAACACAAACAAGCACCTTCAAGAGACCTCGAGATCGTTATTAATATGGTTTATTGACAAATCTTACCAAACCAAGAACGCATAAGATGATATAAAACAAAATTCAGTCAGTGATGCCTACTAATCCTCCATATTGGGTATAGCCATATCACAAGCTCTCCCTTCCTAGACCATTACTTTGACATCAGCTCCAAATATTAGCCAGCCAGATTCGGTTCCTTATTAGCTTTCTATGAACCACTTTTACGGGGTAATGGCCACACCCGATAACTTAATTTTCTGTTATTAATAGTATGATACAAATAAGCCAAGGAAAAATGTAATTGGGAGTAAAATATGTTGAATTCAACGAAAGCGAAAGAGAGATTAGATGTGGTTCCTCTTCTTTTTTTTTTTTTTTTTTGGGGGGGGGGGAAGGATGAATTAACTAACTTCTTAATTAATAATACAAAGCTTGTAATCCGGTAAGAAATGTATGCCTATCCCTTACTGCAGGAGGAAATGGGGCCTCGCTTTTAAATGTATGAATGTGCGTAGTATGTATGTATGTATGTATGTATGTATATGTGTGGGTAAGGACGAATGTCACGATAAAAGAAAAATATTTGTTTGTTTAAATCACACACATACTACATAAAATTTAATAGTGAAAAATGTAAACCAGATAAATCAAGAAAATTATACCGTACCTAGAAAATATACGGAGATAAATGAAAGACACAAACAGATAGAATAATAAAACTACAAAACACACACACACACACACACACACACACACACACACACACACACACACACACACACGTAAAAGCACGAGTCTAAATATAACTTCTTCGTGATTACCAAATTAAACCCTCCTCCTCCTCCTCCTCCTCCTCCTCATCTTCCTCCCTCATCAAGGCGCAGAGTGAGATGAAAACTGACTGGCTATAATGGTGATGATGAGGAAAGAGGAGGAGGAGGAGGACGAGGAGGAGGAGAGTGAAGTGAGAAAGTGGAGGGGGATTAAGAAAGTTAAGGAGGGATGAAGGAGAGGTGTGAGGGGATTAGAGAGAGAGAGAGAGAGAGAGAGAGAGAGAGAGAGAGAGAGAGAGAGAGAGAGAGAGAGTAATCCAACCCTGGTTTATAAAGACCCGACACAGAGAAGTACACACCATGGCACACACACGCTCTCTCTCTCTCTCTCTCTCTCTCTTCGGAACTTACATGTTTGTGTACAGAGCAATATATCTTTCTAGAGGGGTGAGGTAAGTGGAGGAGAACACACACACACACACACACACACACACACACACACACACAGAGAGAGAGAGAGAGAGAGAGAGAGAGAGAGAGAGAGAGAGAGAGAGAGAGAGAGAGAGAGAGAGACTATAATTTTATGATATTAACGTTCATAATATAAAAAAAAATAATAATTATCAAAAAATTCTTAATATCAGAATCAATTAGTTTACGATGATGATGATGATGATGATGGTGATGATGGAGATTGTAGGAAAATTATAACAAGGAAAATATTGATACAAATAATGACATAAATGATAGCAATAACAGTAATAATAAAAAAAAAAATGAGTATACACAAAAAAGCCAGTCGAAAATGTTTGCCGTCCTTTAAAACTTTATGTAAAATTTTGTCTCCGCAACACAAGCAGTTCCTTCCACCATGTCCGAGTAATACAAATATTTCTTCTTAATTAACAATAATATCTATGACACAAATTTACTTCCGTCACCGAAAGATGCCTGTAACACGACCCTAGAAGTCCCTAGTTCTATTCCCTGGCGGAGTGATGACGGGTGGGCGGGCAGCCTCAACTCTACATCCTATTATAGCAGTGAATGGGTACCGGATGTCAGGCAGTTGTGTCACGCCTCCTGGGAGACATACCCTTAAATAGATTCAGAACACGATCCGGTTAGATTAGATTTGATAAGAGTAAGCACTGAATTTTGAGCCGGAATATTCAGTAAGAATGATTAGAAGAGGATTACGTGGTTAATTTGTGAGCTACGACCCGCGCGTCACCCACGGCTCAGAGGCTCGGGGAGGTGCCAATCACGCAGACACTTCAGAAATATGTGTTCCGCGTGTGTGTGTGTGTGTGTGTTTCCCGGCGTACCATTACACCCATGAATAGGTAGCATGCGATCACAGGTGCAGCACGTGATCATACCATGGGGAATGACACAAACACACCTAAGAAAAATCACATAGCTAACAGTCCCAATAAACACGAAAGCACTCTCTATACCCAGTTCCTGAAACACACGCATAAAGAAAAAAACTATGCTCAGTTCCTGTTACATAATATTCACACTCCCCACAACACACAAATTTCTATATCTTGTCCATGCAACACAAAATAATCATATACCCAGTCTCTGTAACACACAAAAGTAACAATTCATACCTCGTCCACTAAACACAAAAGTATAACCCCACTAGGTCCCTGCAACACAAAATAGCCTAACCTCCCCCGCCCGCGGTCCCCACAACGCGAAACTTTCAAAACAACGCTATTATTACATGGAACTCAACCAACCAACCAAACCAAAATTCAACGCAACTCAAGCAAACGAGAGAGAGAGAGAGAGAGAGAGAGAGAGAGAGAGAGAGAGAGAGAGAGAATAACAAGAGCTCAACGAGAAACCGATCACAATTTATCCCCTAACTTAACTAAATCTAACCAAACTAAATATAGCCTAACCACCACCACCCTGAAGAACCCCCAGACCACTCCTTCTCTACCCCAGCATCACATGACCCTCTTCCCCCCCCCCCTACTCACACCATCAGCCTTCCACCTGTGATTTTTTTTTCCCTATTGTAATTACATACGTATAGGTATAATAGTTACATACGTCAGTATGTACATACATATCATACATTAATAATATTATCTAATACAATTGCTGGTATATGTGGACATGAAAACCAGACTGGGTCAAACGACCGTTAAAGCAATAGCTAATTCCGCTGTTAATGGCCGTATAGCTTGATAATAAGCAACGTATCTAACCCGTATCTCCTCCCTCTATCCGAGGTCTGAGGAAATAATCATATCTATACATACACACTTACAGAACATTATAATGTATAAATACAGTAGTGGGAGAAGTAGGGAGGGGCACAGGAGTGAGGGAGGCGAGAAGCAAGGAAGAGGAGAGGAGGGATAAAGAGGCGGGGGACTCTGAGACGGGGAGACGTAGTAGTGGTTAGGAATGGTTTGGGGGGTGTGGGGGCACACTTTCATTCGAATGCGTGAACATGACTCGTCGGCTTTGTGTTATTTTTCACGAGTAAACTCCTCACATAACATATATAGCAATGTGGTATGTTAACCAAAAATTACGAACGGATGTTCAAGGTAGTGTGTTGAAATATCATACTCATCCAACGATTCGTTTAGGAGATATCTGCAAAAAACACCGTTTGTCCACCGCTGAAATGCATAGTAACCTAAAATTACCTAACTTAAATGAATGTAGCAATATGACCTGACCTAACCTGACCTAATCTAACTTGGGTAAAGATTCGTATTAGGTCCGTGCCAGTATCTCATAATCTACTTTATGAAACATCAGTATCTCTTCATATATCTTTTCTACAAACCTTCAACAGTCATGGAAACGCTTTGAAAATCCAATTCAAGGACTTTTTTTTACTCTTGAAAATAGGGGATAATGTTTACGGAAGCGCGTCGCCTCCTCTGGCGGCGGCCGCGACGATGCTGCAGCCGCCGCAGCCGTAAAATAGCTCGCAGAGGGTTTAGGGTCGGGGAGCATATTTAAACTACTACAACCGAACTTTACGACCTACTAACGGGGGGGCTGCGCCCCCCTCGACCCCCCCTTCTAACCAGAGGGGGCATAGCCCCCCCCTGGACCCCCCCCACATGTATATGTGACCTATTTCAGCTAGGAGGTATTTCTCGCAACACCGGCTGCACCGTCGCCAGAGGAGGCGTCGCGCTTTCGTAAACATTATCCCCTATTTTCAGGAGTAAAAAAAAAGTCCTAGAATTGGATTTTCAAAGCGTTTCCATGACTGTAGAAGGTTTGTAGAAAAGATATATGAAGAGATACTGATGTTTCATAAGGTAGGTAATGAGATACTGGCACGGACCTAAAACGAATCTTAACCCTAACTTGTTCCCCTCTGCCAAAATACGTAAAATGCACCCAAAATAAATAAATCCCTCAATATTTACCCCTGTAGTGATATTTGTTTGTTATGGATGTGTATATAGTGAATAATTGTAGTTTGTGTATGTTCGATGGTTCGCTCCCGCTCATTTGTTTCGTTCCCTCTGCATCGCTCGTTTCGGATTCGCTTCGCACGTCTCGGTTGAAATCCCTTAAAAGAAAGTGACGTAGGTAGCTGATTAAGAGGTTTAAGCATTCACAGCCTACCTTTCCTGCAGACACCACCTCCAGTGTCTTTCCTGCGTGTGTCTGGGCCCCGCTATTGTCACTCCTCGACGGCATATTTAAATACATCTCGAAATTAGAACTTGGGTGTTTTGCTCCTTATCCAACCATCCTCACCCCCACACATCATAGCGACCGTCACCTGATTTAAATAGTGCAAGAAACTACGTAATTATCTAACGAACGAGTGATTTTTCAACGTTTAAACAATACTAGAGCAAAGTGTTGTAAGTGCAGAAAGTACTATATATAACTACTAAGGTGACGGGCTGGAAAATATATAATACATTGATTTATACTTGAAATAATACATCTAATAGCACTTGGAACAATACCTGAAATAACACCTAGATATAATTCAGCCATTCCGCTCCTCCTTCAATGCCTCTTTCCCTCTCCTTTCAAACACAGTACCCGCCTCTTACGTACCTGCCCCGCGGTCCTCCTGCTCGCCAACCCTGCCCCGTGACCTCCTCTTCCCGCAGGTCAGGTCAAAGGCGGGTCACGGTGCAGGATGGTCAAGATATCAGCGGATTATTACGGTCAACACGCGCGCTCACACTCTGTAATGGTCACGTGACGCCCTCCCTGCCCTGCCCGAGGTGTGAAGGAGCAGGATGATAAAGGGAAGATAACGATAAGTGATGATAGTTAGATTAAAGAAGAATATATACAAAAAAGTTCCCGTATTTTCTGGATTATTTATATTATTTGTTTGCATATTATAACTTTTCGTTTTCTTTTTAAGAGGGAATAATTTCATTTCTCATTTCAAAACGCAAATCTTACCCTACAGTGAGGAAATCTTGTAGTTTATATTATATTTGTTACTTTATTTATTTCTTATAGATAGATAATTATAGCCTAGTCTTATAGCCAGAGAAATTAAACCATTGTGTCGTTATCGAAACAAGTAGCCTAGCCTACTTCCACTTCAACCCTTACCATTTGCTTTATTTTACATACAAATAAAATCTAGGACGTACGAAGACAACAAAAGGTCAAACATTATATTATCATGTAGTAATTTTTAACTTTTATATATTTTTTAATGATTCATATGTTTATCTTCATTATCCTTGAGAGACGAGCTGATGGATGTAAACAAACGGAGGAAACACTGACCTTGCTTATCAGTGTGTTGTTTTCCTTCTCTTTTATTGAATGGGGAGTCTTTACGGCTCTTTATAGGCAGGGACATGGCATACTAACCCTTAACGGAATGAAAAAAGTTTAATGGAGGAGAAAAATATGAAGAGACTAGGGAGAATAGATATTTAGCAGTACATAACCCAGCACAGTTATATAGCCTATTTTGTACCGTATTTAACAGGGATAAACAGAAATATAAATCTGCATTCTCTATAGGCGAAAATTGCGAAGAGACTTGACTGAAGCTTATAAATAGATGAAAGTCTTTAATAAGAGGGATATTAATAGTGTTCTGGTAGTTTAAGTTGGATAAATTCACCATCAACAAAGACATAGGCAAGAATTAATTTACCACCAGAGTCGTGGATGATTGGAACAGGCTCGGCAGTCGTGTTGTGAGTGCCAATATAATAGATACATTCAAGAGGAGGTTAGATAAATTCATTCATAGTGAGGTTTGGGGGGGTTTGGTTCACAGGAGCTGCCTAGTGTGGACCTACCGGCCTCTTGCAGAATCCTTACGTTCTTTGGCTCATATGTTCCCTTCTCCCCTCTGTATTCTCTCTCCCCCTCCTCCTTTTCCCTCAGTCATACCTTCATTCCTCCCACATTCCCTCCTTCGTTCCTTACCAACCCACCCTCATACATTCCCGCCACGCCTCCCTCTCTTCCTCCGTCCCACATTCCCTTCCTCCCTCTCTCCCCACCTACCTCCCTCCCTCCAGTGGCCTCTTCCCAAGCAGTTAGAGTCATTTGATCATAAAACTATCGATTGGGGACCCTCGCTTACCGTTTAGTGACCCAAACCACGTGAACTCTGACCTGATAGACCCCCCTCCCCCTGCCCCCCTCCTCTCCTGGCCTTGATGGAGGTTCCTGTCACTTTTTTTTTTTTTTTTCTCTGACTGTGATTGTTCGTGACTTTCCTTCTCTTTTTTTTCGTTTTTTTGTTGATATTTTTGGTAACTGATTTTTTTTTCTCGCTCATTATTTTCTTGTTCTTGGTTTTATTTACTATTTATCGTTACCTTTACTTACCTTATTTCTTTCTTGTCTTTCTTCTTTAACACTTCAAAATTAACAGCTTTTTTTTATCTCATTGAAAATATTTCCCTCAAACTTTCTCTTTTTACTCTTTTTTTACTTCTCTTCCTCCTCCCCCTCTTCTTCTTCCTCCTCCTCCTCCTCCTCCTCCTCCTCCTCAGGTATTTTCGGAGCCCTTCATTACGTCCAATAAAACCATTAGGCCGTTTTGGGTTTGAGGGGCGACAAGGGAGTTCGGACTGACGCAAGTTCGGCCCCGATCGTTTAGGTTAATAGTATGACCTTTTTTGTTTCTTCTTCTTTTGTTAAGATTGTCGACCGATAATGATGATGGCGAGGGTGGTGATGCTGATAATGATGGTGGTGATAATGATAATGATGGTGATGATGATGATGATGATGATGGTGATGATGATGATTGCGATTATGCGAGTGTTGTTATTCTTATTGTAATTATTGTTTTCATCGTTATTACTTTCTAATTTCTACGGCTTATAATAATAATAATAATAATAATAATAATAATAATAATAATAATAATAATAATAATAATAATAATAATAATAATAATAATAATAATAATAATAATAATAATAATAATAATAATAACTACTACTACTGATTCTACTTCTACTACTTATTTTACTACTACTACTACTACTACTACTACTACTACTACTACTACTATTATTACTACTACAGCTATTACTAATACTAATACTACTTCTACTACTAATACCAATACTAATACTAATACCACTAACTACCGCATAATTTCTCTCCACTCATCCTATAACTCACTCACTCACTCACTCTCTCTCACTCGCTCACTCTCTCTCCTCTGCCCACCACCCCTCTTAGCTGTGTTTATAGATCAACTTGACGTCAGCCTCTTGACGCTGTCCCGACCCCCGCCATCTTAGTACACCTAGAGTGCCGTCACCTCTTATATGCAGTGACGGCCGGCTGACTGGCTGAATGGTTGACTGACTGGTTGGCTGGTTGACTGGTTGACCGGCTGACTGACTGACTGGTTGACTGGTTGAATGGCTGAATGGCTGAGTGGGTGAACGGCTGACAGGTTGGCTGGCTGAGTGGTTGGTTGGTTGATTCTCTCTCTCTTTTTTCTCTTTCTCTCTCTTTCATAGTATTGTGACTATTGTCAGTAGCAGTGGTATTAGTAGTGGTAGTAATAGTAGTAGTAGTAGTAGTAGTAGTAGTAGTAGTAGTAGTAGTAGTAGTAGTAGTAGTAGTAGTAGTAGTAGTAGTATTATTATTATTATTATTATTATTATTATTAGTAGTAGTAGTAGTAGTAGTAGTAGTAGTAGTAGTAGTAGTAGTAGTAGTAGTAGTAGTAGTAGTAGTAGTAAAAAGGAAAATAATGTAAAAAAGAAAAAAAAAAAAGAAAGGGCAAAAAGAAAAGGAACAAGAAAAAGAGCAAGAAGAATAAGAACAAGGAAAAGAAGAAAGGTACAAGAGAGAGAGAGAGAGAGAGAGAGAGAGAGAGAGAGAGAGAGAGAGAGAGAGAGGGAGGGATATGACAGCAGTAATTTGTTATCGGTAAGTGTACGGAGAAATGATCAATGAACCATCAGTCAGTCAGGCAAGCGCTCTCTCTCTCTCTCTCTCTCTCTGCAAGATATATGAGGTCAAGAAAAGCAAGAACATTAAGCATTTTCCATGAATAATAAAATGGAACAACCACAAAAAAACAACAACAACGAGGAAAGTAAAGAGAGAACAACACTAAGGAGACTATATTATTATCATCATTATTATCCTTCGTAGTAGTAGCAGTAGTAGTAGTAGCAGTAGTAGTAGAAGTAGAAGTAGTAGTAGTAGTAGTAGTAGTAGTAATATTATTATTCACACTCTTTCAACTATTACGTCTCAATTTTCGCTATTTTTCATTCTTTCTTTGTTCGTGTCGCCAATAAATCGTTCACTTCCGGAGCCTTGCGTGTCCAATACGGAGAGAGAGAGAGAGAGAGAGAGAGAGAGAGAGAGAGAGAGAGAGAGAGAGAGAGAGAGAGAGAATGTAATACTCATGCGTCGGAACAAAATCAACAAACATACTTTAAGTCGAAGCCAAAGATGATGCCACGTAATCGAACATTCAATATGGCGTCAGCATCGGAGGGTTTAGACTTTAGAGAAAATAACAATAACAGTAATAATAATAATAATAATAATAATAATAATAATAATAATAATAATAATAATAACAATAATAATAATAATAATAAATAAGGCTCAAATATCGGTGGTAATTCATAAAAGAAAGTAAAGAAAGTAAAGAGAGAAGGAGATTGACGAGTTTGTTCCTCTCTATCACGTGACTGGAATGTGTGTGTGTGTGTGTGTGTGTGTGTGTGTGTGTGTGTGTGTGTGTTTAATTGTTTTCAGTGTTCTCTCACCAATCTGTAAAAATATTTGTTTAATTTCATCATCATCGCCATCATCATCATCATCATCATTATCATCATCATTTTCAGTTCTTTTTTGTCCACTTCAGAACAAAGGCCTTTCCCAACGTCCTCCACCTCTCTTTCGATGATAGTGTACTCCACCCTGCTCCGGTAAATCCTCTAATTCCATCCCTCCACCTGGTCCCTTATCTACCCTGTCTACTGTAATTTCTGGGTTGGCACTCTTCTACTCTCGTTATCAATCTGTTATCAGTTCTACGCATTATAAGACATACCTAAGTCCATTTCTTATTCCTAAAAGTTATTAAAACATCCTCAACCTTTACCTGTTCCTTAATTAATACTCCATGACGCTCGCTCCCTGTCTCCGCGTTGTACCCGACATTTTTTCTCTTCATCCCTCTTTGTGCGCTTCTGAACTTTTCCCTAAATGATTCAAGGGGCGGTAAGTTCCTGAGTGGCATTTTGGGAGTGGCAGGCAGCGTTGATTGCACACTTCTCTCTTCAGGGCCAGTGACAGTTTGCTATTCGCGACATTGCTATGATTACCGAAGCCACTTCATCTCTAGTCTCTTTCGGATTCACTTTTCATCGGCGGGTTTTGGTGTAATTGTTTGTCCTGGATGTGTGAGCTCTTTACTACTCTCTCAGGTGTTTCGTACACAATCATTATTTTTTCTTCTTCATTTCTAGTCTCTTTCAGATTTACTTTTCATCGGTTGGTTTTGGTGTAATTGTTTGTCCTTGATGTGTGTGTGTGTGTGTGTGTGTGTGTGTGTGTGTGTGTGTGTGTGTGTGTGTGTGTGTGTGTGTGTGTGTGTGTGTTTTACCTTGTACGTATTCTGCGTTTTTGTTTAGTGAATATTTTCATTCTGAGTTTTAAAGAAATGCTAGTTTTTGGACCATTTTGTAAAATAGAGATTGGTGCGTTTTTATTGTAAGTTGTGGTCAATAAATATCTATCTATCTATCTAACTGTGCTCTTCGCTACTCTCTCATTAGTTTCGTTTCCAGTTATTATGTAGGTCCTGTAAACTGATTAACAAACATTATTATTCGATTTCTTCTTTTTTCCTCTTCATCTCTGTTCTCTTTCTGGTTTATTTTTTCACATGTTGAGTTTACACTATTTGTTTCTCAGCTATTTCACTCCTAATCATTATGTGGGTCCTGTAAAATGATTAGCAAACATTGTGTTCGATTTCTTCTTTATCTTCTTCGTCTCTGTTCTCTTTATTATTTATTTTTCCATATGTTGGGTTTGCACTATTTGTCTCTCATTAGTTTCGTTCCTAATCGTTATTTGGGTCCTGTAAACTGATAAGCAAAATTTATATTCGATTTCTTCTTTTTCTTCTTTATCTCAATTCTCTTTCTCTTTTATTTTCTTATCGGTTGGGTTTGCTCTGTTTGTTTGTCCTAGATGTGGTCCTGCCAACTTTCAAACATTATCTTAGTTTTCTTTTTTTTCTTCATCTTTATTCTCTTTCTCCTTTATTTTCATTTTTATTTTCATAGTCTGGGTTTGCACTAATTGTTTGTCCTAAATGTGTGTCTCTCAGGTGTGTCATTCCCAATCATCATGTGCTATCTTTCCAACTTATTTGCTAACATAATCTTTTTTTTCTTTTTATTCTCCTCTCTTTTTCTTCTCTACTCTCTTATGTGTTTCGCTCCCAATCATGATGTGGGGTCCTGTAAACTGATTATTAAACATTATCTTTTTTTCTTTTTCTTCTTCTTCATACCTACTTTTAGACTGTATCGATTAACCTCCTAAATCATTCTCTAAGTTTGTTTGTTTGTTTTTTATCGTCGGCATCACTTGGTAAGACTGTCACAGGCGAATCTGGGGTTTGTTAAGCTATTCACCGTCCGTCTTGAGTCCCGCGTCATCACTCTTCGACCTCTTAAATTTTTCTTCGAAGCAAGTCAGGAATGATTTCGGAGA
>NW_026111809.1:1117500-1120000 GCF_024679095.1 Eriocheir sinensis
TCTTCCTTCTCCTCCTCCTCCTCCTCTTCTTCTTCTTCTACTTCCTGTTCATCATCCTCTTCTTTTTCTTCTTTCTCCTCTTCCTCCTCCTCCTCCTCTTCTTTTTCTTCCTCTTCTTCATCCTCTTCTTTTTCTTCTTTTTCCTCTTCATCCTCATCCTCTTCCTCTTCTTCTTCTTCCTCTTCTACATTCTCTGCTTTTTCTTCTTTTTCCTCTTCTTCCTCCTCCTCTTCTTCTTCTATTCATCCTTCTTCCTTCTTCTTCTCTTCTTTCCTCCTCCTCCTCCTCTTCTTCTTCTTCTTCTTCCTCATCTTCATCCTCTTTTTTTTTTTTTTTTGCTCTTCTTCCTCCTCCTCCTCTTCTTCTTTCTCCTCTTCTTCATCCTCTTCTTTTTCTTCTTTTTCCTCTTCCTCCTCCTCCTCTTCTTCATTCTCATTTTTTTCTTCTTCCTCCTTCTCCTCCTTTTCTTCCTCTTTCCTTCGTCTTGTTTGTTCATCTTTTACTTTCTCTTCTTTTTATATTTTTTCTTCATCTCTTTTCTTTTTTTTTCTTCATATAGTTCTTGTTTATTTTCTTGATTTTCTTGTTCTTGTTCTAGTTTTCTTGTTTTCTTCTTGTTCTTGTTCTTGTTTTCTTGTGTTTGTTCTTTCCTTTTTCTCATTATATTTTCCTCCTTCTCTTCCTTTACATTCCTCCTCCTCCTCCTCCTCCTCCTTCTCCTCTTTAATTTCCTCATCTCCTTCTCCTCCTCTTACAAACTCCCCTCCAGGTCTTCTTTTTTTCTCTTTTATATGCAGTCTTTTTCCTTCTTTTTCTCCTATTCCCTCATCGTCCCCCCTCTCCTCCTCTTCCTCCTCTCCTCTCCCTTCTCCTCCTTTTACAACCCCTCCTTCCATATCTTCTTTCTTTTTCTCCTTCATCTCTCGTCTCTATCCTCCTCCTCCTCCTCCTCCTCCTCCTCCTTTTGCTTAGTTCATTCTCCCCCCCATACTGCATCCCTCTTCCCATCCCTCCTCCTCCTCCTCCTCCTCCTCCTCCTCCTCCTCCTCCCGGGCGTCAACAAACACAAAACACTCCCACCAGGTCTTGTGTATGTGGGGTTTATTTCAATTTGGAAAACGCCGTACGGCGGGACATAAAGCCGCGCGCTGAGGGAAAGTTTGGGGGGGGGGAGGAGTGATGGAGGTAAGTGGAAGAAGAGGAGGAGGAGGAGGTGTTGGACTTCTACCCTCCTCCTCCTACTCCCCCTCCTCCTCCTCCTGGTCTTTCTCCATTTCACGTCCTTCATCTCTTGTTTTCCTCCTCCTCCTCCTCCTCCTCACGTCCTTATCCTCCACTACCTCCTCCTCCTCCTCCTCCTCCTCCTCCTCCTCACGTCCTTCATCTCGTATTATTCCTCCTCCTGCTTCTCTTCTTCACCTCCTCCTCCTCCTCCTCCTTCTGCTCCTCATGCTACACTACTCCTTTCCGTCCTTCACCTCACCTCCTCCTCCTCCTCCTCCTCCGCCTCTGGATTCGCTAATGGGCCGCCTGACTGACTAGCCCCCATTACTGCTTTGAAAATTTGTGTCAAGTTAAAGAATTAGGGACATCAGGGCGCCGCATTTAATCCAGACACCAGCGGGAGGAAGGCAGCGAAGGGGAGGCCGCCAGACACGCCCTTCGGAAGCCGCGGGGAGCCACTCGACCCTCGCCCTTACCTCCCCTTCACCCCAGGGTCCAAAACGCAAGCTCCCCGTCGGCTCCTCATTGGCCCCTTGTCGCCCGCCTCCCCCCCGCGGCCCCTAGCGTTTTATTTGGACAAAGGGCGTGGCGGACGTGGAATAATTTGCATTTTATGACAAATTTCCCCACCTTTACTCTTGTTGCCGCCTCCCCGGGGAAATAAGAGGGGAAGACCTGAGAAAGCCCCCGCGCGTTACGGTCCAGGGGGGGATGAGGGCGGGGGGCGGTTTTTGAGGCAGCCACGGTGGGGAGGGGAGGTAGGAGAGAGGAGAGGAGAGGAGCGATGCAGGGAGAGTGAGGCATTGTGGGGAGGAAGAAAGAAGGTACAGGAGGAGGAGGGAGGAGGAAGGATGCTGAGGTAGAGATGGAGAAGGCTAGGAGAGAGGAGAGGAGAGGAGGAAGGAGGAAAGAAGCTGCAAGTGGAGGAGAGGCAGGAGGCAGGAGGAGGAGGAGGAGGAAGGAGGAGGAGGCTGGTGTTAAGACAGGCTAGGAGTCTGTTTTATCAGTCTCAGGTTTACTAGCTGGCAGGGAGGGAGGAGGGAGGAAAGGAGAGAAGAAAACTGGAAGAAAGAGATGAAGGAAGGAGAGATGGGAATAGATAAGAAGAGTAGGAAGTAACACGGAAGGGAGACAGAGGGTAATAGGAGGATAGGGTGGGAGTGTAACAGGGAGGGAGGGAGGGAGGGAGGGAGAGAGGGGGGAGAGGGGCGTCACATCCCAGGGAGAATATATTATGCAGATGGCGGTCATTCTAGAGAAGGTGGAAATAATTAGC
>NW_026111809.1:1125000-1128218 GCF_024679095.1 Eriocheir sinensis
CTGTTATTTCGACTCCGAATATTATAATATATTTTCGCTTTCATATCAGCTATTTCAAAAAAGGTCAAAGAGATTCAATCAGGTTCTGATAGGTGCTTCTTTAAGTTCACAGTACAGAAGAAGGTCTAACTTCTACAGACACTCAAATTAATATAAATGCCCCCAAACTCCTGCAGCCTTGTCAAATATGAGCAGGCAGCAGTGTTTAGAAAATGCGTACTTAAAGTTTAAAAGTCAGGTCGTGATACAGACATTTCATGAAACGCATATTTGACAGCTTTCATAGATTCTGGGCATTCCGGAATGGTTATGACCTGGTGGAACAGACTGACTTATTCGCTTCTGTGACTTCGCCTCATTAGAACCGACGACCCCTCTTTGGCTGCTAAAACTGATGTGGCAATGTCTGTAATCACCGACGATATCGAGAGAGGGAAGAGGGAAGAGGAAGAGGTTTAGGTGAAGGAGAAAAGGGAATGAAATTAGAGATAGCAACTTATGTGTGTGTGAATGGGAGAAGGAGGGAGGGAGAGGGTTGGATGGAAGGAGGGAGGAAATCATGGGGAGGAGGAGAGGACTGGAAGAAGAGGGAGGAGAGAGTTTGAGTTTGGGGGAGAGAGGTACAGAGGAAGTGAGGAGGTTACTGTGTAGAAAGGGAAGAAGAGTGGGGTGGTGTTGGTGGTTGGTGTTTGGTTAAATGTATTGCTGTTATTTGTTGTTTGTTGTTGTTTGTTATTACCAAATGGCGTAAGAGTCTGTTTGTCTGTTGATGTTGTGTGTGCGTGTGTGTGTGTGTGTGTGTGGGGAGAGGAAGAGTTCAGTTAGTTAGTGTGTTGGTTAATGTATTTTTGTTTGTTGTTTGTTTATTTCATTTTGTTCTTTCCGTGGTTTCTATAAGTCTGTTATGTCTGTTATGGTCATCCTATCCTTGGTGCAAAAAGTTAGTAATATTCATTTTCATTGTTGTTGTTGTTGTTGTTTCTTTTCCCAGAAATGGTACAAGGATCTGTTCTGTCTGTGGTCATCAGCTCATGGTGCAAAAAGGTGGTAATATTTGGTTGTGGTTGGCTGTCTGTTCATGTCTGTGTTTAATACCATGTACCACAGGGCTGGTCAGAGGTAGAACTGGGGATGTTTGAGGACTGAATTAGGCTGTGGGCAGTGTTTGGGGCGATATTGTGTTGTTTTGGGTCTCTTTAGGGTCTGTTTTGTTTGGAATTTCACATAGTTCATTTTCTTTCTTTTCTTCTTTCTTTTCTTATTTTATATTTCTTTCTCTGTCATCATCTCTGCTTTCTTCTCTGTCTTCTTATCGATCATTTTGTCTATTTATTTGGGTCTCTTTAGGTCTGTTTGTTTAGGGTCTGTAGGTTCATTTCTTTCTTCTTTCTCTCTTCTTTCTCAACTTCTTCTTTTATATTGTCCATTTTCTCTTTGTTACCATCTCTTTTCTTCTCCTTTCTTCTTGTCGATCCGTTTTGTCTTTCTTCCTACCTTAATCTGATGCCATTTCAGCTCATATAAAAACGGATAGACGCTGTACACTAAAATACCGTCATGATTATATTTGTTAGTGATATCTCCATTCCTTCTTACTAAGTGGGTCTGAATAAAGTGACTGATGATGGTGAATATTTATATGGTCTTAATTCTTTTCCTCTTTCTCTCTTTCTTCTTTCTTCAACTTTTTCGTTTCACTGATATCATTTTCTCTTGTTTTTATCTCTTCTTCTTCCTTCTTCCCATCGATCATTTTCTCTTTTTTCTCTCAATCGTTATCTCAATTTTGCTTTCCTTTTCAGTTCATATAAAAAGGTAACATCCTGCACTTTACCACCCACCACACCACCACCAGCAACAACCTGCTGTATACTGCCTCCCCACCACCACCACCGCCTGTAACCTTGTAACAACAGCACCTCCCACCACCACCCTGCCACCAACAACAACAACAACAGCAGCGTCACCACCACCACCAACAACAACCAACAGCTGTAACAATGCTCCTCTCGACTCTTCACGTGGGTAGTAATTAGCGATGTTTTTTTTCTCATTATTATTATTTTTTGTGAACTACTTCCTCTGCAACAAAACAAACCGATAAAACAACAACACCAAACAACAAAACCAAAAATAGCCTTAACATGTATGTAACGCCGCTCTCTCATCTCCTGTATATCCGCCAGCAGAGAGGCCGAGGGCAGGGAGGAGCCTAAGCCGTAGCCAGCCAGCGCGCCCCTAACAGGCATGAATGGATGAATCATGTAGCGGGCGAGGGGCATGATCGAGCAGACAACGGTATAGTGGCGGCAGCTTTCGTCGTCCAGAGCCTTGTAAATCTATCGGGACGCGGCGGAGACCAGTACCTTCCTTCCTTCCCTGACCCCATCTTCCCCCCTCCCCATATTATCTTGTGACTGCAATTTTATCTCCTCCTTATCTTTCTTTCATCCTTCATTTCCATCAACAACCTTAATTTCCTGTCTCCACATCCTCTCCTTATCTTTAATTTCTTCTTTCCTCCATCTCCTCCTATCTTCCTTCCTTCATTTCTCCATCAACAACTTTCCTTAATTTTCATGTCTCCATCCTCTCCCTTATCTTTCCTTCTTTCAGGGTCTCCATCTCTCCCTTATCTTTTCTTCCTCTCTGTCTCCTCCCCCACTTATCTTTCCTTCAGCATTGTTTCGTCATCCTCATATTTGTGTTTTCCTTCCTTCACTGCCTCTATCTCCCTCCTTATCTTTTGCCTCCTCTATCTCTCTCCTTATTCTCTACTTCCTTCCTTCCTATCATCTTCTTCCTTGTGTTCCTTCCTTCATGTTCCCGCCTCCATCTCTCCTGTCTCATTGTTTCTTTCTATCTCATCTTCCCCTTATCTCTCTTCTTCCTTCCTATATCACCCCTGTCTCTCTTTCTCTTCTTTCCTCCATCTCCTTCCTTATTTTCCTTCTTCTGCCTGCCTCATCTCTCCCTTATCTTTCATTGTTTTATCTCATCTTACACTTTTCCTTCCTTCCCGTCTTTCTTCATACTTGCTTTTATTCATGAATAACAGGCAAATACCTTGACTGACATCATTGGCATAGCTCATCTTAGTAATAGTTTGGTAAAACTACACTGCATATATGACACTCATAAGAACTTGACTAATCTTGCTAATGCTGGAAATGTAGTTGTTGCAGAAAGCACGGCGTCACCAGGAGCTATTCTCAGAC